>NC_023749.2:46534614-46692114 GCF_000499845.2 Phaseolus vulgaris
AAAGGCTGCTCATATTGTTGATAATTATAACGTTAAGGCTGTTGAAAGTAGGGTTCACATTGCTGTAAAAGTTGTTTATAAAACTGTGAAGATTGCTGCAAATATGGCTCACAATGAATATCATAATTGTAAATTTGTTCAGCTAATTTTCGTTCCATTTTAGAATTGAAAATAGGGGAGATATGTAATGGACACCAACACCTATTAGAAGCCTCAGAGCAAACTTTTGTTTTTAAATTGAAAAGCAAACCAAGTAAACTCCCAGGAAAGAGAGGTGAGTCACAAGTGGACAAACTTAGAAACCAAGTCTTTCCTAGCCAGAGTCTTCCCTGAATTGCTTTCAATATTAAAAAAATCAAAGAGTAGCAACTGAAGTGTCTACCCTAAATGCAAGATCCTATAAAAAAAAACTAATGCAAATGCTAAACTTAATGCTTAAAAAAATAGTTAGAGAAAAAAATTATGTAAACATAAATAAATAAAATATAGAAAATAAAAACAGTAAACAAAAAAAAAATAAATAAAGATGACAAAACAAAATAAAAGAAATAACTAAAAACAGAAAAGATATAAAATAAAGGCAAAATAAGATAAAGATAAAAGATATAAAGGAATAAAATAAAACAAATCAAAACAAAAATAAAGATAAAAGATATATGAGATAAAATAAAATCAAAACAAAATAAAGATAAAAGATGTAGCAGATAAAATAAATAAAAACAAATCAAAACAAAATAAAGATAAAGATATAAAGAAAGAAAATAAAACAAATCAAACAAAATAAAGATAAAAATATAAAGAAAGAAAATAAAAACAAATCAAAATAAAATAAAATAAGAGATATCCTAAATATTAGAATTTTTATTTTTTATTTTCGTTTTTCTTTATTGCTATACTAAATAAATAAAAACTAATAGGAAGAAAACACAGGTTAAATATGCAGAAAATAAATTAGGAAAATAAAAAAAAAATTATGCAGATAAAAAGAAAAACCTGATAACCAAAATCAAATTGGATTCCCGGCAACGACGCCAAATTTGGTAGTTGTCGTTTTGCTGTCAAATTAATATGATTTTAGCGTAGACTTGTCTAACACTAGTTTTCCAGAAGATTAGACAATAAAAACAACTGCTATAGAGAAATAAAAATCGAAACTTTTATTGAACAAAACTCAGAATCAATGTGAAATTACAAGGAATCAATAAAAAGGTTTAGCCTTCCATGCGAAGGCAAAACAAAAGAATTACAAAGAACAAAATAAACTAAGAAAACCCTATGAAGCTCTTCTTTTTCTCCTTGATGCTTGTTTTTTATAGGCTTTTCTGCTCCAAGGATCTTGGGAAATATTGCAGTTTAGATTTTGTAAACAGTTTCCACTTTCTATATTCTTTTTATTTTGCAGAAGATTTGCTTCCAATTCTGTTTCTGGAATCTTGTAGCTTCTATTTTTCTCTTTCTTCTCCTTAGAATTTGTTTTCTGTTTTGGTTCAGAAGCAACTTGGACTTTTGCATGTTTGGCCCATTCACAAAGGTAGTTCTTCCTCCAGATAATTTACTCTAAAAACCAAAATTAACATAATAATAGTTAAGGCCCAAATAAACCCAATTATAAGAATATTAATTAAAACATGGATTTATTTATTATTATAGTCCAATAATCTATGATTAAGGTATGTGTGTGAATAATATATGCTCATCACCACAGAAATGTCTTCAGTTGGAGGAAGTTCTGCTCACACTCATCTGTCCATTCAAACTTAGTTGTTTTCTTCAATAGTTTTATATAGGTCTCGTTCGTTCGGCAAGCTTAGGTACGAACCGAGACAATGACGTAAGACGACCCACTAACCGCTGGATCACTTTAAGTCCACTGGACTTCTCATTTCTGTGATTGCCTTGCATTTTCTGGATTAGCTTCTATGCCCCGATGGGTGAGCATGAAGCCTAGGAATTTTCCACCTTCTACGTCGAACGCACACTTTTCCAGATTAAGCGCATGCGATATTTACGCAAGGCCTGGAAAACTTTCTTTCAAGTCGAATATGTTGTTCGCACGAATCGGACTTAACGACAATGTCGTCAACGTATACCTCCACGTTCCGACGATCATATCGTGGAAGACGTGATCCATAATCGTGGTATGTGGCTCCGAATTTTTGAGGCCGAATGGCATGACCTCGTAGAAAAAATTGTCGGAGTCTGTTCTGAATGCAGTCTTCTCCCCGGTCGCGATGGTACATCTGTATTTGGTTATATCCTGAGTAAGCATCAAAAAAGCTTAAGATTTGGTGCCCGGCCGCGCCATCGACCAGTCGGTCGATAGTAGGTAGGGGATACAAGTCCTTCGGGCATGCTTTGTTAAGATCTGTATAGTCTACACACATTCTCCATTTACCATTTGCCTTTTTGACCATCACAACATTGGCCAACCACGTTGTGTAATGGGCCTTTTGAATGAAACCAACCTGTACTAGTTTGTTTGTTTCCTCTCGTGCGGCCTTGCGCCACTCTTCACCTAATTTCCTTTTCTTTTGGGCGAACGGCCTAGCCTCTTTATAGACAGATAATCGATGGGTGATAACATTCGATTATACCCCTGCATATCTGCAGTAGTCCAAGCAAAAAGGTCAGCATTTTTCGTTAACGTCTTACCAATTGCTTCTCGATCGTCCAGCTTGAGGACGTTCCCATGTTCGTCTTGCGGTCTTTGTCACGGAGGAATATGGGTTGAAGATCTTCCCCTGCTTCCATCCGAGGGTCATCCAGCTGGGGTCTAGGTCGACCAGAGCAACCAAGTGCCTTCTAGATCCTCTTCCTGTAGAACGTCTTTCCGGCGATCGACCTCTTCGTTCTGGGGATCGGTCGGTCGATGTGTATAAAGCGTTCGGGTTGACTCTACCTTCAAGCTAGCTACATAGCATTCTCGCGCTATCTTCTGATCTACATGTATTGTGGCTATATCTCCATTGACCGAGGGAATTTCATGGCTAAGTGAGGGGTTGAAACAATGGCTTTCAACCTGTTGATGGATGGACGACCGAGCAAGATATTATAGGATGTACTGGCATTGACTAGCAGATATCGTATGTTAATAGTCTTGCTGAGGTAGTCATCGCCGAATGTAGTAAATAAGTCAATGAATCCTCTTGTATCTACCCTTTCTCCTGAAAACCCAACTATCTGTTCGTTGTAAGGTTGTATCTCTACCTCTGAAATCTGCATTTTCTTGAATGTTTCCCAGTAAAGGATGTCGACCGAGCTACCCTGGTCCACCAGAACCTTAGCGATTGCGAACTTATCTATCTCCACGGTTATGACCATGGGATTGTCCTGAGCGAGATCAATTGCTGTGAAATCGTCATCGGTAAATGTGATCAGTGGTATGTGCGGTCAGCGGTGTGTGGAGGCCAAATGGACGGATTGGATCGCCCTTAAGTGCTTTTTCCTTGCCGAATTGGAACATCCTCCGCTTGCGAAACCACCTGCAATGTAATTGACCTCTTGAGGAGGTGCGCCAAGTGACATTGGTCCGGCGATTGTATTGATAATTGCATGAACTTTCTGCTTAGTTCGACTTCTACGCTCGGGACTTTCGCTTTTAGGTCTTGTCCGTCTGACCGGACTTTCACTTTGTTTCCTTCTGTTTCAGCAATGATGATCGTCGTGAGTTCGGTCGTCTCTTCGTCCCGAACATTCTTGGGAATCAGTGTCGCGCTGGGGCGAATTGGGTGTAGTTATGGTTGTCTTCACAAACTTGCAAAGGTGACCGACCTGGACAAGTTCTTCTATTTTGTCTTTTAATGCTTGGCAACCCTCGGTTGTATGACCGTAGTTGCGATGGTATTGGCAGTGTTTACCTATGTTGGCATTGGGAGGAGTTTGTGACTGTTTCAGTGCTGGGATCAACTCAGTCTGCAGTGCTTCATCCAAAACTTTACCCCTTGGTACGACCAACGAAGTATAACATTGGAAGCGGAGACCCTTATTGGGACGATATCGGTCCCGGTCGGCTGGTACTATGGGAGGCGAATCCCCTTATTTTGTTTGTGTTCTCGACATGCGTTTTTCGATGATAGTCGACATGTTCCTCGATTTGCATGAATTTTGTCGCTCTTGTTCTCAATTCGTCCATACTGTATGGTGGCCGCTTGATAAGGCTTTCTGTGAACCTTCCGGGTAGCATGGCCGAAACCAAGTGATGCATAGCTATATCTGGATTCAGATTGCGTATGCCCATACAAACTTTGCTAAACCTGTCCATGAAAGCTCTTAAGGATTCTCCTCTTTTTTGTTTGACGTTAAGAAGGGACATGGAGGACGTCCGATGAGGTCTACTTGTGGCATATTGCGTAGTAAACTTTAACTCCAAAGCATCAAAGCTGGCAATGGAATTAGGGGGAACCATCATAGAGGTTCATGGTTGGACCTCTCCATTGGTTAGGGAGAGGTGTGGCTATGATATCATCCGTAAACGGATGGCCCCTTCGATTTGCTACTCTGTTTGGGATTACCTGCCTCACACTTTGGTGGGTTTGTTGGACGAGTGACGTGTGATGTACTGTTTGGGCCACTGTTTGGGCTATTGCTCTTGTCCCAGATTGGTGTGGTGGTGGAGTAGGTGCACGTGAATGTCCCTCACGCTCAGACTGTTCGAGCCTTTCCATTAATCTTTTGTTTTGCTCTTTTAACTGAGCCATTTCCTCCACATGTCGCTGGCATTCTTCTTCCTGTCTTTTCTTTCCTCTTCCTGACGTAACTGGTCAGTGACTCCCTTATGAAACAACTCCTGCATCTGGGCTTGGAGAGCTTGGAGCATCATCCTATGTTCTTCTGCTGCATTGTCATTGTTGGTGTTGTTTGCTGTTGAAGTCATCTTCACTTGTTGGAATCCTTAGGTCTGGAATAGTGATTACTCGGCCCCACGGTGGGTGCCAATTGTACCTGTATGGATGTCAGGGGCTGAGCAATATTGATCCACGTCGATACACAATGGTTGTCGTGTCCTTAGCTGTCCTATTCTTCAAGTCTCTCTTCCTCTTCGCGTGCTTCGGCCGGTTGGCGGGGGTACCTGCGATTGCACTCTGACGCTCAAGTCAGCGATGGTGCTCAATGAGAATTCTCTGATCTTATGAAAACGTACCTTTTCCCCCTTTCAGAAGTTCCTTTAGTAGGTTGACTTGGGCCTTGGCCATCTGGCCAAGCAACTGATGGCTAGAGACATGCTTAGTGGTCTCTGGGTTGTGCCTGGTGGTTTCCTGAAATCAAGGGAGTGTTCTAGAAAATGTGTTTGACTTATTTAACGGAAGTTATAACTGTTTGTTACACGTGTAATCACGCTCTTTATTTAATTAAGTTATTTAATGTGCACCCTTTGGTCGTCCGGTTTGGGACTATCACCTTCAAAGAATACAGATAGCAGTAGGCAAACCAAATCAATGGCGTTAACAATACACCACCCACTATCCCACTTGGCGTCACAATACAGATTGCCACTGTTGAAACCAAAAGAGAAAGTGAATTCATAATGGATAAGGTCATGAAATCACCTTCAGACATGACACAAGTTCCAGCATTCCTTGAGTACCAGCAGAAGTTCTAGAACTGATGCTAACATTACTGATATTATCCTCTAAATTAGCCTGATAAACTCCACCTGGGGGCTTAGTGCTGATTGATAGGTAGCAGTGGCAATGAGAGCAGCAACTATAAGAAAGTCTGGCGTTGGTCTTCTGTTATATCTCTTCTGATACGAATTACAAATATCATTATTTCTCTGCAACTGTCATATTCAACTTTTGTTTTTCCGCAATGGTTGGAGAATCAGTAACTGATGAACCATGTTTTGCACCAGCCCTCACTAACACGTTCTTTATCTCTGCACTACCTGCTATGTCTAGTGCTGTTGACTTTTCCAAATTCTTGGCCTTCAAATCAAACAATTAAGAAAAATATTGTTGAAGAATCTTCTATCACAGTTCTTATAATGTTATCATGTTTAAGAACTAGTCACTCTGGGGCACTGAATTATGATGAAAAATTAATATAATGTGTGACACTCATTTTAAGATCGTAGTGACTAATTATGATAATTGAAAGTAGATAAAATTCTGAAACTTAATGTTGCATGATAAGAGGATTTTTGAGAATATATAGATATTTTTGAGTCAAATTTGTGAGACATTAATTTGTCACTTATTTATTTTTTTTAGTTAAATTCTTAATCGGATTGATAATTTTTCAGTTTAAATAAAATATAAAGAAATTGTACCTGGATTGGCAACTTGACAACTATAATATATTTTATTTAAATTGAAGTTGTCAATTTTGTTAACAACTTCGGTTGATTTTGTTTTAAAATAAAAAATATTTTTAAAATAAAAATATATATAATAATAATTTAGAAATTGTTTAAAATTATATGAATTGAATAAAAATGTTGTCAAAATTTGTATTTTATAGATAAATAATATTAAAAAAATTAAAACTAAATATTTGTTTTTCACATAAAACAAATTTATCTTAAATCAAGTTGGATTACAAATAGGTTGTGCAATAATATAAAATATTTAGTATTTTTAAATATTGTTAAAATTAAAAATATTTTGTTGTTTTAAAAAAAATAAAATTATGTTCGTGAAGTAACTTTATAGTTGATTCAATTATAAATAAAAGGGTAGTGTTTAAACAATTTTTATAAAATGATAAATAAGTACAATTTCTACATTATTAGAAAATAAAAATGTAGGAAAAGGTATCATCTATGAGAAGTTGTGCCACATGGTGCTCTTCTTCGTTGTCTTCGTGGTCGTTCTTGTGATTGTTGTTCAGATGTAACAGTAGGAGGGTCGGAGGTGGAATGTCATTGTCAGTGTCTTCGACTTCATTGTCCTCACTCTGATTTCCGGATTGTTAGTCAATAATATTGTATGAGTGGCATTAGGTTGTAAGCAAATTGGGGGGGTCATGGTAGAGGTTGCAAAGTGATACAACCCAACTCGACAAGCAGATGACCAAGGACACAATAAATACATCACAACTAAGTCAATCATCTCAACATACATGACCAGACCCCACCAGGCCTCATAAAAGCCTCAACAGAAGAAGAACCAAACATTTATCAGTTGTTCTTCCTTCTAGTCTTTTCATAAGACAAGTTTATGTAAAATAAATTGGTCTCACTTTATAGGTGTCAAATAGAAGAATAAACTAGATTATGGTGTACTTAGTATAATATTGGTCTTGTGCCAAACCCACCAAAAAAACCTAGCTTCTAGATACCATTTCCAAAACTTCCCCCTTAACCTAGTTCCTAGAAGATGTAGGCTAGCTTGGGAGGCACTCCACTTTGACCTACCTTCTAGAAGGTTTCTCACAAATGACACCCATATCCCTCTATCTTGTTCTCCAAGACACTCTCTCCTATAAATAGAGTGTCTTGCCTCATGTATTTCACATTGAATTGGGAATAGAAAAGAAACTCTGTCAGAGTGTTTAGTGAGTTGGTCTCCTATTATCTTTGGGTCTTATCTTGAGTGCACAACACCTCAAGTGGCAGCTCTTCACCAGTCATCTTGGAGCCTCCTTCCCCTCCAAGTGGTGTGACCACACTCTCACCATCCATAAGCTTTCTCTTATCTCTTCATCTTTTTCTTTTCTTCACTATGTGCCATTTCCCTTCCTTTTTTTGATCATGTGTTCTTCTTTTCCCTTTTTTGGTTCCTATATTGTTGGTATTTCCATTTATGCTCTTTAATTTTCGCACCTCATCATCATCATCACCTTATATTGTTTTTTTCTCTTTGCCCTCTAAAAGTGAACCTTCACACTTACTTAACCACTTGGTTAAGTTCGTGTACAGTTGAAATCTTCATTGGGTTTCTCACCATAATCTGCTTAAAACAAAAACTCATAAACAAAGTGCCACCATAAATTGTGCAATCCTAAAATCAACTCACATCACAAAGGGATTTGATAGACCAACAAAAAAAATTGTTGAGATGGAAATGTTAAGTAGTTGAAAGGTGGTTGATGGAATGATGATTGGAATGACATGTGAGGTTGATCCCTATATTTGAACAAATGATTTGAGTGAACAACTGGTGGACGAAAAGATTGTTGTTGAAACGATTCAACTTGAGAAGAAGACTCGACATGATGTTGATAGTGAGGTTGTGTAGTCTCATGTGGCATATCATACTATTTTGAAAATGTGTTAATTTTAGATGAGTTAATGAAGAACAATAAATGATTTTGTAATTGAACTTACATCTTTATTCGATGGTGACTGTATAGGCGAGATGCAGCAGATAGTATGGTCGATGTACCATTGCATGTATGATGACTTGTTATGCAACTGGCCATTTTCGTTAAATTGATTTCCCTGAATTATACGATTATGACAGTCATTCCACATAGCTATCTATGTGGCATGATATTGTGGCCAGTATCAATCAGTTCGTCCTCTCATATCCTCTCTGTGAAGTTGATCAAGGTTCAATGGGTCACTTGGAATACTCTATCGAAATCCAACCATTGCAAAACATATGAGAGGAACTACCACCCATGTAATTGGGGAAACCTCAATAGTGATCAAGCACCTAACATAATCCAGTTGATATGAATTCCAAAGAAACTGTAAATAAATGTTTGAAACATCAAAAATATAAAATTTTCAGTTAAAATGGTATGTTAATTTATATATTATTTACAATCTCTCTTGCTTTAATGCCATCAAGCATTGCCCGTATTTGGGGAACAATGGTTCCTCCTATGTGTGTCCTATGCATCCTACAAGTCCACCTAATGTAAACAAAGGAATATAAGGAAATTTACAACTAAGATAGTAACTTAGTTGAACTTTGTTTTCTTGTCTCGAAAATTAATACAAAAATAACATACCTTTTCCCGAGTAGAAAACCAACGCCTTGTTCAAATTCTTCATCAATCAATGGTTGAAGTTGTGGAGAAATGTATGTTCAGAATTCCCATGCCCAACACTATAAAAGTAGCATGCAACCTCCAATATTATCCTGATTAAAGTCTATTTTTTGATCAAGCGCATGGTACAAAGAAGCTAATACAGTTGACCCCCAACTATAAATCTTAACATTATTCAAGTCAGCCAACAATAATAGGTACATTAAATGTACCTTACTACCTAAAGAATCAGACATCAATAGACTTTCAATAAGTGTTAATATGTGAGTCGAGTATGTTGAGTAATAACATCGTCGGTTGCATGATGTGGCAGTTCTTAAAAAGTGTTGTTAAGCTAAAACAAATTAATTTCATTTCCTTTCATTGTTGTAGCGGATGGTATAAATCTGAGCAATTGCTCACACAAAGATACTAAATCACCACTAGTAATCCCAGTGACAGTCTCTCCATGGATAAGTAGACCCAATACCAATTTCACATCTTCCAATGTAATAGTTGTTTCACCGAGAGGAAAATGAAAGGTGTGAGTCTTTGTTCTCCACCTTTCCACTAATCTTGTAAGTACTAGATGGTTGAAGTCAATGTTCTTAAATTTTAACAGATGTGCAAAACCAGAATGATCAATTAAGTGTTTGACTATCTGGTCAAGTATGTCCTCATGCTTTAGTACCCAGATTGCATGTCTTCTGGGTCTCACTAGTTTTTCATTACCTTTCAATAGATCTTTAGTAACATGTTTTTCTTGAAGCCACAATAGGAACTTACTCGCGGAAGGCGATGAGATGCCATGAAATTCTAATAAGATGAATCCTGAAAATTATAATCAAAATATTAACCAAAATATTCACATATAATAATATAATATGTAAATATTCATAAGAAAAAAAATATTTATGTTATATAATATAAAAATATTTATATATAATATAGTATAAAAATATTCATAAATAATAATATAATATACAAATATTCATTTATAATATAATGTAAAAATACTGGTAAGACAAAAAAAATATTAATATATAATAATATAAGACTAAAAGAATTTATATATAATATCGTAGCAAAATATTTATAAGACTAAAAAAATATTCATAAGACTAAAAAAATATTCATAAGATCTTAAAAGAATATTCGTATATAATATAATATAAATAATCATAAGTAATAATATAATATAAATATTCATAAATAATAATATAATATAAAAATAGTCATATATAATATAATATAAAAATAATGGTAAGACTGAATAAAAACATTAATATCTAATAATATAATATAAAAATATTCATATATAATATCATATCAAAATATTCATAAGACTAAAAATATATAATAAAAATATATTCATAAGTTCTTAAAAAAAATATTTATATATAACATAATATAAAATTAAATGGCATATATCATATCAAATATGTAAAGAGAGAAATGACCTTTGAAGGTAAATTGGCACATCTAAAAATTTCAAAAATTTTGGCACAGTTAAAAAAAACATTTTAATGTGGTTCAATGTGAGGGGAGTATGGGTCTATTTAAATACTAATTGTGAATGTTAAAGTTGTCACCTCCACTCACACTAATAAATATTAAGTTTAAATTTAAACTTAGTGTAAATGAGAATCTCGAAGCATCCTTATTCAATTGTTGTACTTATATAATCAAAATAAAAATTGATTGGTGGTGTGATTGTAGTCACTTCCAAACTCTTCAACTTTCCTGTGATTGTTAGTCATTTGTTCTTTTTGTCATCTACAAATAAAGACATTCATTGATCTAATTTACAGTCTCCACAAGATTAAAAATACAAATTAAAATACTCATTTCTATAATTTTTTCTGCAATTGTCTATTTGTGTAATTTTCAAGATGGATTACACCATTTTAGCCAATTTTTCCTTAATCTATGGTATCTTATATTTTTCTAAGTGCCAGCATTTAGGTTGTTGTTGATCAAGTCTACAAGTAACTTCAACACCGCGATAACAATAGGAAAATCAAAAAGTTGATAGTATAAGAGGAAGTTTACCAATTTATTTATTTAGTTTAGTAAGAAAAATCTTGTGAACTTCAAGTTAGCAGCATAAATTTTCTCAAACACATGTTAAATTGCAATCATACATAGTTATCATAATGTTAAGTATTTGACTTAGTTTCAGGTACAAACTTTTATGATTTAAAATCAAATACTTCACTCCACTTTACGTGATAGTTATGTAAAAAGAGGGCTTTTTACATTTTAGTAGTATGAGTTTTGACTTTGAACATTGCTTTCATTTTAGAAATTTTTTTATCATATGATTGTACTTGCAATGGCTATATCATGAGAATATCATTTTCAATTCAATGTTTCTCACAAGGGATTGAATTTGATTCATACACGTTATAACTCTTTTATTCCTTTGGTCAATAATTATTAATTAAATAGCATGTATTCCAATTATTATTTTTTTATCATTGTCCAATAATATGGGATAGATGTTCGCACATCATTTAATTAGATTTATCTGTTTAAATGGCATGTAAGCTCTATGAATTTATTAGCAATTTTTTCTTTATTCAAATGTTATCTCTCTGTTATAGACCTTCTATCCCTCGTTCCATATTGGTTCAACTGTTTGTTTTATAAATATACCTATATTTTAAGTAATTCCTTGTATTTAATTTTTTCAAAAAGTAATTTTGAATGATAAAATAGGATACTAGATACAAAACTTCGAAAACCTAAAAGGAAAGTGAAAAGAAACTTGTATATATAGCTCAATCTACTAAACTAAATTTAAATTCTTTTAAATCAACTAATTTAAAATTTATTAAAAACTTTTAGTTAATATTTCAAAACAAAATAGGTCAGCATTTTAATATTCTTATTACATATACCATCGTAATATAAACTAGATAAACTGAACTACACATAAAATGAACTACACAAAACAGTTAAAAAAAAAGGTAAACCCCACAAAGAATTACTACATTTCACTCAATTGATGTTCTTAATTTTTTTCATTCTACAGAACCCAGTAACTTTTTTTGTTACGGAGCGTAACAAGGATTCGAAAAAAACAAGTATTTGTGATGTGACAACAGAATTCAAAAGTTCAACCTCCAAAACCATAGAGAGTTCTTCCCTGCCTCTTCAGCGCATACACAACGTCCATGGCCGTAACCGTCTTCCTCCTGGCGTGCTCGGTGTAGGTCACAGCGTCGCGAATCACATTCTCCAAGAATATCTTCAGCACTCCCCTCGTCTCCTCGTAGATCAATCCACTGATCCTCTTCACACCACCTCTTCTCGCCAATCGCCGAATTGCCGGTTTCGTTATGCCCTGAATGTTGTCGCGAAGCACTTTCCTGTGCCTCTTCGCACCTCCCTTGCCCAATCCCTTTCCTCCCTTCCCACGACCAGACATTTTCTCAACACCTTTCCGCGCAAAATCGATCCAATCTCGGGATTTAGGGATTTCTTCTAGTTTGAATTGGAAGAAGGAGACTCCAGAGAAAGATTTCGATCGGATTCGAGGATTTAGAGTTTTGGATTCGAATGATTTTCGAGGGGGAGATATAGGTATGTATTTATTGAAGGCGCTTCCGAGTTTTGAGTTTTGGTCTCCGTCGTTGGATGAAGAATTGATCAACGGTTCATCTTCGCGATCCGTGGTTTGGAAATTGGACAATTATGAAACGTTGATAGATAGGTTTCAACGGTCAGATTTTGTTTTGAAGCATATGTGCGGATTGGACTTTCTTTATGCTTTGTTTGGATGAGAGGTTGTGGAGAGAAGAAAGTTGAGGGTGTGGGAGAGTGGAAGTGTGAAGAAAGTTGAGGGTGTTTGGATTGGGAGATGTTAGAGTGGATGTGTGAATAAAGTTTATTGGAGGGCGTGAATGATATGATAGTTTGAAGAGTATTTTAATATATTTTGAATAGTATAAATTGTAAGATTACAAATTTACTCTTATATATAAATAAATGGGAAAATGAAATATTAATTAATTTAAAGGACATTTAAGTTAATTAAAATAATTAATATTATATTATTTAATTTCTATTACATTATATTATATATAATAATAAAGTATACTTTTGTCCATGTGTAAAAAAATAAAAAAATGATTATTAATTTTGTACATAATTTTGATAATTAAAATAATTGTATGTTTCAATTATAAATTAAAAAATAATTTAAAATTAAAATAAATTAAAAAATAGAATATAGAAATGAAATATGATTTCTTATTTTTAATTTTATTAATTGAAAAAATTGTATTAGTTAAATTTTTGTTTGTAGGTAATTTTAATATTATTAATAATTATTTAATAAATATTATGTTATATATATAAAAAAACAAAACATATTCACACCTATATTTCAATTCATATGACACAACAAATATTTAAAACATTACAATTTTTTACATAACAATACAAAAATAAATAATCAACTTAAGACAATAATTAATTTAGTATCATAACTATTTTATTTTTCCTAAACATTCTCATTTAAAATTACAAACTAATTAACATCAATAACTACTTTACAATAATTCAAAAAAATAAAATTCCAAAAACAATAAACATCCAACACAATTTAAAAAAAATCACACATATCTCAAGAAAGCATAACAAAATCACAACAGAAATCAACTCTCAACAATATCAAACTGTGCTTGAAAAAATGTATTAAAAAATTAAAACAAAAAACACAAAATGAAAAATCTAATAAAAACATGAACATAACTGATTATGAGGTCCGTTTAAAACAACACATAATCGATTACCCACACATTTAAGATGCATAATCGATTATGGCCACAGTTCAAAAAGCAACATAATCGATTATCCAAAGTTTTAACATGCATAATCGATTATGCCTGCAGTTTAAAAATCAATATAATCGATTATGTTGTAGGATAATCGATTATGAACTATTTTAAATAGCATAATCGATTATGTGCATTGTTATTTTTCACCCATAATCGATTATGATTGGAACGAAATGAATTGGAACCCTTACCTCAGCTCACAGATGAACAATGAAACTCAGTGAACCACCTCTGTGCTTACTCACGACCCTTTACAAGCCCCTATTTCAGCGCAATGCAAAGTATGAAAGGAGAGTTTGATTTCTTTGAAGTGCTTAGTTCAATTGGCATAATTATGTTATATAACATGAGGCACCCTACCCACCCTACCCACCTCACCCACTCAACTTGGAACATTCATTACGAATTCAAAAATTGGTCAATGAGATTCCCTAAACCTGAAGTCAAGAATCTCATGCTTGCTGGTGCCATTTTTGTCGCAGTGCAATGGTTCAACTTTAATCAATGGGTAGCCACAGTGCTTCAGAGTGAAAAAGTAATGGGTAGTATTGTAATTGACACCGTCCTACGTGGCTTTCTACGTTACTTTCTCTCCTTTCTATTCAATGCATGAAGGAACCCAAAAACCTACAACTTTCTCTTCACCCGTACCCTCGTTCTCTTGCGCCCATTAAAGCAAACGGGGGTGGCACACTCCCATCCGTCTTCGCTACAGTGCCACCCCCCAATCCAAACACTACCTTAGTTTCTCTCCACAATAGGTCGACTTTTTTGAAACATTTCTTTAAGGCTTTTTTTGGATTATAGGGTATGGGTAGTGGAAAGTTGAGGGTGTGGGGGAGTGGAAGTGTGAAGAAAGTTGAGGTTGTTTGGATTGGGGTATGTTAGAATGGATATGTGAGGAAAGTTTATTGAAATATGTGAGTGATGTGATGATTGTAAGGATATTTTGAATTATTTTAAATTGTGTAAATTGTAAGATTACAAATTTACCCTTATGTAAATTAATGTATTTAGTTAATTTTAATATTATTTATGATTTTTTAAATTATATATATTTACAAATTTACTCTTATCTTTAAAATATTTAAATAATAAAATATGAAATATTTTGTAAAATTTAATTTAACTAAATTTTTATACTATTTTTATTAATATATATAGGCATTTTTATTTTATTAGAAATATATTTAATATTTTTATTTTTATTATAAATGATTAATTTTTTTGGGTGTGTACAGTTTATTTGAAATAAAATTAAAATAACTGAAATGAATTTAATTAATATTATTATCATTATTTTAAAATTTTATTTTAAATATTATTGTTATTTTAATATTTATATTATTAATATAGTTAATTTTTTTATTAATATATAAACTTTTTTACAATTTTAGTTATTTTTTATGATTTATTATATGTGCATGAGATAGTTAAAAAAATAAATACAAAATTAGATTTGATTAATTCATAACAGATTTTATAAAACTGTGGGGCACATGCGTAATTGCAGACATCTTAGGTGGCTTTCTCTCTTCTCTCACTTATTTCTATGCACTTGAGAGAAGAAGTTTGAACCCTCCATCCACCCACTCCTTCGCTCTCTCATGCTCCTTCATTCCCAGATCCAAACAGGGGGTGTACCTTCATTTTCGTCCGCAAGAACAGTGCACCCCTCATCCAAACAGCCCCTAAAGGCTTTGTTTGGATTGAGGAGGGGTGAGAGAGGATTTGTAAGGATGATTTATTGTAAGTTTACAAATTTATCCTTGTTATTAAAAAATATTTGAATAATGAATTATGATTTTCTTTAGGTTTAAATTAATTAAATGTTTTTAATATATAATATTCATAATTATTTATATTTTTTAGTAAAAAATTAAAAAATATAATAGAAAATAGTTGAGGGTGTGAGAGAATGAGAGTGTGAGAAGAAAGTGTGAAAAAAGTGAGTGCGTTTGGATTAGGGTATGTTAGAGTGGATGTGTGAAAAACGTTTATTGAGATAAGTGAGTGATGTGATGATTGTAAGAGTATTTTAAATTATTTTGAACAGTGTAAATTGTAAGATTACAAATTTACCCTTATATAAAAAAAGAATAAATAATTATTAATTTTGTGCATATTTTAATTAATTAAAATAATTTAAAGTTTTATTTATAAATAAAAGAAAAAAATATAAAATTCAAAGAAATAATTAAATATAATTTTAAATGTAAGTATAATTTTAATATTTTTCACTTTATTAATTTAAATTAATTTTGTTACTTAAGTTAATTTATTTAGAAAATTTTAATATTATTTATGATTCTTTAAATTATGTTATGGTATATATATAATATACTTATATACACAAAATTATTATTAATAATAATTTTCATTATTAATATTATTGTATGAAAGGTACTATGGTCTTTTCATCTCATTCCACTCTCCTTTCTTTTCAATTATGAGAAAATCCTAAGCATGTGTTTGGATCAAGGGGTGGCACTATAGCGCAGACGGATTTAAGAGTGTCACCCCCGTTTGGTTCCGTGAGAGAGTGAAGGTTAGGGTGAGATTGAGTGGAAACATGGGTGATTTTCGGATGCTCCCAAATATGAAGAGAAAGGAGAGTGGCTAGAAAGGAAAGTCACGTAAGATTAATGAAATACTATTGTGCCTTTACTTTTTTCACCTTCCATAGTGTAAACTGCCATTACCATCGCGCCCCATGCTTCTTCTTCTTCCTATGCGGCTTCTCTTCTCAGTGTCTCTTCTCTTGCACTGTGCTTCCAATTTAGGTTTTCATATTAACTTGGGCTTCATTTTTTTCACTATGGGTTTCAACTTTTCAAAAAAAATTACATTACTTTGTTTCTTCCTGTACCCTTTATATTCTTATATCATCCTTATAATTTAAAAATTAATAAATTTTATATATTTTGACAACTATGTTTTAAATATCCATTTACTTTTTAAAATATATTAATTTTGTTAATAATAATAATGAAAATTATTATTAATAATAATGAAAATTATTATTAATAATAATTTAATAATGAAAATTATTATTAATAATAATTTTGTATATATATAACATAATATATAAATAATATTAAAATTATCTAAATAAATTAACTTAAATAAAAAAATTAATTTAAATTAATAAAATAGAAAATGATAAAATTATACTTATATTTAAAATTATATTTAATTATTTCTTTGAATTTTATATTTTTTTATTTTATTTATAAATAAAACTTTAAATTATTTTAATTAACTAAAATATGCACAAAATTAATAATTATTTATTCTTATTTTATATACAAGAAACATAAATAATATTAAAATTATATAAATAAATTAACTTAATTAAAAAAATTAATTTAAATTAATAAAATGGAAAATAATAAAAATATATTTAAATATACAAAATTATTTATTAATTTCTTTGAATTTTAAATTATTTTTTTATTTATTTATAATTAAAACTTGAATTTTTTTTAATTAAATATAATGTGTAAAAAATTAATTATCATTTATTTCTTCTTTTTTTATTATAGAAGGGTAAATTTGTAATCTTACAATTTACACAATTAAAAATAATTCTAAATATCCTTACAACTATCACATCACTCACATATTTCAGTAAACTTTCCTCACACATCCCCTCTAACATACCTCAATCCAAACACCCTTAACTTTCTTCTCAAATCTTCACACTTCCACTCCCCCACACCCTCAACTTTCCACTCCCCCACACCCTCTAATCCAAACAAAGCATAAATATCCTCAACTTTACACTCACTCTCACCCTCAACCTTCCCCTCTCATAGAAGCAAACAAGGGTGACATCCATTTACCTCCACCTTCAACCTCCATCTCCCCCAAAAGCAAACATACCCTAATGTTGTGTTTGTATCAGCATATGGAAGGGTGGGAGAGCGAAGAAATGCGAAATCTTCCGTGTTTGGATCAACAGCTGAAAGGAGATGGGAGAGCAAGGAAGTGCCAAATAGGGAGCTGAATGTTTCTTCTCAGAGTTGTTGCGGAGAAATGAGAAGGGGGAAGAAAGAAAGTCATACAAAATATGTAAATGACTATAAACCCTTAATTTTATTCACAACATTTACTATATGAATTATTCACATTCCAAATTTATATTTTTTTAAAACTATATTACACATATAATAAAACATAAAAAATTATAATTAAATTATAAAAAATTAATTATAATAATAAAATGTATATTAATATTGATAATATGAATATTTAAATATTAAAATAACAATAATATTTAGAATTAACTTATAAAATAATAATATTAATTAAAACAAAATTGAAATAATAATAATAAATATATTAAATAAATTAATAATAATTAAATCATTTTTTTATCATATGAAACTTGTATTTTTTTCTTTTCTAAAAATAATTATTCAAAGAGAATAATATATAAAATTTTAATTAAATCAAATTTACATAAAAATATTTTTAAAGATAAGGATAAATTTGTAAATTTTTATAATTTATATCTTTAAAAATAATTCAAAATACTTTAACAACCATCACATCACTCACAAACTTTAATAAACTTTCCTCTCACATCTACTTTAATAATTATTATTTTAATTTTATATTCTTTTATTTATATTTAAAATTTTACATTATTTTAATTAACTAAAATGTACACAAAATTATTTTTTTTATATACAAGGGTAAATTTGTAATCTTACAATTTATACTATTCAAAATATATTAAAATACTCTCACAACTATCACATCATTCACGTTTTTCAATAAACTTTCTTCACACATCAACTCTAACATCTCCCAATGCAAACAACCTCAACTTTCTTCACACTTCCACTTCCCCCACACCCTCAACTTTCCACTCCCCCTCACCCTCTAATCCAAACAAACCCTAAGGGTGTGTTTGGATTAGAGGGTGTGGGGGAGTGGAAAGTTGAGGGTGAGTGAGAGTGGAAGTGTGAAGAAAGTTGAGGTTGTTTGGATTGGGGTATGTTAGAGTGGATGTGTGAGGAAAATTTATTGAAAATTGTGAGTGATGTGATAGTTGTAAGAATATTATAAATTATTTTGAATAGTAAAGTTTGTGAGATTACAATTTTACCCTTGTATATAAAAAAAGAATAAATAATGATTAATCCTATTTCATATTTTAGTTAATTATAATTTAAAATTAAAGTATAATTATATTGTTTAACATTTTATTAATTAAGAATTATTTTTTATTTAAGTTAATTTATTTACATAATTTTAATATTATAAATGATTTTATAAATAATGTTATGTTATATATATATATGCAAATATATATAAAATTAATTTTAATAATAATTTTCATTATTATGAATAGCAAAATGAATATATTTTAAAAATAAAATAGAAATTTAGAATATAACATGAATATTAAGTAGGTGTCAAAATATATAATATAAAGTCATTACATGAAGAACATAATAATGTTAATTAGAAAAAGAAAAGACATTCCCAGTAATAACATTTGAATCCTTCTTGTGGAGACCTTCAAACGGTTTTCTAGAAGACATATCTTATTCCGTTGTATGATAATAATTTCATCTTTTTCATCGACAACGTTTTCAATGCACCATTTGAAAAAATTACAGCCTAGAACCATGCCACTTCTAATGTGTTTTGAAGAAAACAATAAAATTGAACAATGAATAAGTTTAAAATAACATTCTTAAGTTTATTTGAAACCTAATTGAATAAATTTTACCTTGTAGTTGGGACAACCCCAAAAAATTTTTCCAGCATTTTTTTGTGCTGTCGCTATTCTCAAAACAGCAAATTGTTCACAATCACAAATAGGATCAATGAAGGCACTTGTGCTCCCAGTAGCATGGGTAAAAGTACCACGTTTTTGCACACTACAACCAGTACAACTAGATGATGACGTGTTGTGATACGCAGACATTGATGACACTTAACCAATGTTGTCGAAGTAATAAGATGGTAAAAAAGTTGCATTAAAAACAATATGATTATGTAAATGAGTAGCATGAAAAGTAGCATAAAACCTGCATCACTAAGATAGTATTTTCCTACAAAGATTGTGGAAAGTTGGGTTAGTATATACTACTACAACCTTTTAATTCTTCTGCACACCCAATCCCCTATAACTAACCTTTTGGAATAACAAAAGGAACGCCTTGTCCCAAAGCATCTTTCAATATCCTTGAATCGGAGGCAGTTCCTTCCCAATCGGCTAACACATATGTGAACTTCATGTCAAAGTCATAGGCTGCAAATATGTTTTGGGTTGACCAATCTTTTCTCCCTCGGATCAGCACGTGCAACCTTAGCACGTACATGACTCCCATCTATGACCCCTAAACAATCCTAATGTAAACAAAAATTCATAACTTTAATTAAACACAAACTAAAGAAGACATTACACATAATTTCAAGTAATGTTATTATCAACAAACCATAATGTAGGGGAAAAATCGACTGTTGTTAAGGATGTGTGGTTCTACAACCGTTCCATTTGGTTGAATTAAGAATTCCCCCTCCAACCTTAAAATTGCACTCAAAACATTATGAAAGTGACGGGAAACTGTTTCTCCAGACCGATGGAAAAAGAATGACACACTTCGATTCTTCACATTATGCCCAATAATGTGCAGAAATTTCGCTACTTGTTCTTCCACGGTTGATCGATATGCATCTTTAACAAGTCCAGTTCCCCGTATTCGTTCACATAATTTAATGAAAGCTTCCGGTCCCATGCGAATAATGTGACGAGATTGTTCAGTGTGAACCAAGTACTCCATCAATTCTTCTCTGCGACGCTCTTTTGTGGTTGAGACTCACTGATACAGTTGCTTGTAGTAGACACCGTGCGTAACAATTTCAATCCAAAAGCAATCATACAAAGAATCATGACTGATGCACCTTCATTATTTTTTTTATTTGTTCTTCGATTTGTGAAATTAAATTCATGTTCGCCGCAACAAGATCGTCATAAATTGCAACTGTTTCCTCAAAGTGTACCATTTCTGCCTCGTCACAATTTCTTTCTGAATTCATACCGAATGCGGTTACCGTATCGGTGTAAAAGTACACCAATAAAATTACCATAAAACGTACTTTTAATTAATTTTAATAAAAAAATTCATAAAAAGTACTATATCATTCAATAACATAATTTAATCAAACAACAAATAAATATAAACAAACCAAATAATTTATGTACAATCTCAAAAAATATTAACTAAACATCAACCAATTTTAATTGTATTCTATAAAAATATTATTTACAAATAAAATATTATTTCTTATAAACAATTTAATTTTGAAACACTAATAACTATCTAAAATTATTATTAAAAATTCATATTTCTGATGTAAAGTTTTTCTGACTTTTTAAAGTACTATAACATTTTTTTATAACATTTAATTTTAACACCAATAATTAATGTGAAATACAAATTAAAAAAAATTAAGTCAAAATCATATTTCTACTCAAAACTTTGCCTGCTTTTTTAATTACTACAACATTTTTATAATGTTTTTAATTATAACTTTAATAAATTATGTTAAATCTACAAAAATGAAAACCCTATAAAATATTTTTAAAATTTTGAATTCCATTCTGTCTAAATTAAATTTTGTAAATCTTTTTTATAAACAATTCATTTTTAAATAAATAATTACTTTGTACATTTATTATTAAAATATCAATTAAAAATACAACTTCTAAGCAAGAACAACACAATAGGATGACTGATAGGATGAAGAACACCAGTGCTTGAAAACCACATAAAACAAAATAAGAAACACAGAATTTCAAAAAGTTTAGAACATAATCGATTATCCCTTCAGTTATATACATAGGATAATCGATTATCCATGGATAATCGATTAAGTTAGTAGGCAAAAATCAAGCATAATCGATTATGGCAATAAATAATCGATTATGACCCTTTTTCCACACTTCAGATAATCGATTATGGCTTGAAATTTTGACAGATAATCGATTACTAACTTTGCTTAATCGATTATCTTCACCATAATCGATTATCTGACCAGTTCTAATTCAGCCATAATCGATTATGCACCATTTGAAGACACGCTCTCACCTCAGACGAACCCACAGATGAACCCAGATGAATCACAGAGATGAACCCAGGACGTGAGATGAACAAGCTATACGTAACTCAACCCCTAACACAAACTATGATGGCTTACGAATCTCTCCAACCACACTACACTACACTCTCTGATGGCTCGCTTTCTTTGCTTTTCTGTGAATGGAGGAACCACCTTCATGCTTCGTGTGTATATAGCCAGCTTCATTCCACACCCACCTACCTCACCCACTGCATTCACTCACCTTTCACAGTTTCACACATTGTCAAATGATTCCTGAGCCAAGTCAGGAATCTCATGGTTTCATGTGGCATGCATGCAGGGCCACTGTTCTTCTTGATTCCAACACAAAAGCAAGGGCAACATTGTAAGTTCGTGGGGATGACTTGGCACTCCCACTCTACAGTGCAACTTTCTCTTCATCTCTGAGGAGAAGCAGAATTCACTCAACTTTCACTTTCCTTCCACCCTCACCCACCACAATGCATGGATCCAAACGGGGTGGTGTTGTGACTTCCGTCGTCGACAACAGTACCACCCCTGGATCCAAACCGGGCCTAAGGGTGTGTTTGGATTAGAGGGTGAGGGGGAGTGGAAAGTTGAGGGTGAGTGGGAATGGAAGTGTGAAGAAAGTTGAGATTGTTTGGATTGGGGTATGTTAGAGTGGATGTGTGAGGAAAGTTTATTGAAAATTGTGAGTGATGTTATAGTTGTAAGAATATTATAAATTATTTTGAATAGTAAAGTTTGTGAGATTACAATTTTACCCTTGTATGTAAAAAAAGAATAAATAATGATTAATCCTATTTCATATTTTAGTTAATTATAATTTAAAATTAAATTATAATTATATTATTTAACATTTTATTAATTAAGAATTATTTTTTATTTAAGTTAATTTATTTACATAATTTTAATATTATAAATGATTTTATAAATTATGTTATGTTATATATATACAAATATATATAAAATTAATTTTAATAATAATTTTCATTATTATGAATAGCAAAATGAATATATTTTAAAAAGAAAATAAAAAATTAGAATATAACATGAATATTAAGTAGGTGTCAAAATATATAATATAAAGTCATTACATGAAGAACATAATAATGTTAATTAGAAAAAAAAAAGACATTCCCAGTAATAACATTTGAATCCTTTTTGTGGAGACCTTCAAACGGTTTTCAAGAAGACATATCTTATTCTGTTGTATGATAATAATTTCATCTTTTTCATCGGCAACGTCTTCAATGCACCATTTGAAAAAATTACAGCCTAGAACTATGCCACTTCTAATCTGTTTTGAAGAAAACAATAAAATTGAACAATGAATAAGTTTAAAATAACATTCTTAAGTTTGTTTGAAACCTAATTGAATAAATTTTACCTTGTAGTTGGGATAACCCCAAAATTTTTTTCCAGCATTTTTTTGTGTTGTCGCTATTCTCAAAACAGCAAATTGTCCACAATCACAAATAGGAGCAACGAAGGCACTTGTGCTCCCAATAGCATGGGTAAAAGTATGACGTTTTTGCACACTACAACCAGTACAACTAGATGACGACGTGTTGTGATACGCAGACATTGAATGACACTTAACCAATGTTGTCGAAGTAATAAGATGGTAAAAAAGTTGCATTTAAAACAATATGATTATGTAAATAAGTAGCATGTAAAGTAGCATAAAACCTTAAGAATAACAATAACAATAACAATGTCAACGTCAAAAATAACAATAACAATTCATTAATGTTCAACATGAAAATTAGAAATAAAAATAACAATGACAATAACATAATGATAACACATTCAATGACCTTGATGACGTCGAATGTCACTCAGAGTATCCTCAATTTTGTTCATCCTTTGATCAACCCTGTCAATTCGAGTATTCATGTTTTGTATGCCAGACAAAATTTGAGTTAACAATTCCCTTTGAGTGGGGTTTGCCTCCTCAGGTTGACCACCTTCAACACCTTGTGCTGGCAATTCATCCTCTTCATCATCTTCTTCGTGTGCATGGTGAGGTTTACCAAGTTGCCATATGCCATTGACCTGGAATATATTTAATTTTGTCATACTTTTTTTGCCAAAGTAATGATTCCAGCCTAACATTATTGTTTGTTCATTCGACAAGTCGAAGCCATACACCTGTAAGATCCTCGTTATCAAATTTGCATATGGGAGAGGCATCTTGTTATCCCGACATTTGATGATGTGTTGCATGATGTGATGAGGCCAATTAATGCGTACATTATTCTTGATTAACCACAACATGAAAATATCTTCATTCAGTAGTTGTGCATAGTTGCTTCCTCGAGGGCACAAGATATGCACCCTTGTGTAATGCAACAGTCGGTCATTCATTTTCAGACTACTGACATTTTTTAGATTTTCACCTTCAACATCTTCATGAATCATGGACGATAATGCTAAAGCTCGATCAAAATTCAGTTCCTCAGGGATCGTCCCAGGGGTTAACTTAAGACCGTCATACTGTAGATGAGCAATGGTCATCCAATCTATTTCTTTAATGTGTATCATTTTTCCGCAAATCTCAATGGCAAGGTGACCAACAAGTGTGAATTTTGCATTTGTATAAAATACTCTTACCAAATCCTCATAATACGGAAGATTAATTCCAAGGAAAGGTTGTAAACCTTGCCAATTCAGAAGATTTTGGAATTCAAATCCTGGACCAGCAAAAAATGGAGTATGCATCACTTTTGGTGGTAATACTGCTCTTGCATGAAAGTTCTTTTCAAAAACCACCATTTGACGCCTGGTACTGAAGTATCTTGAATAATCAAGAACTTCTGGAATCCTCGTTGCTGGAGGAGGAACGTCAACATCTTTTGCTGGAGATTTACCCTTACGGGTTCTGTTACGTTTGTGGGATGATGATTCTATAATGCAATTACTACAATAAATAACTAAACAAAAGTTAACATAATATCAGAAGTTAACATAATATCATAAAGCAATAGTGCAAGTTTAGAAAGCAAAATATTACATTGCTAATGAAAGTAAGAAGTTCACAAAGCAAAATATTACATGTCCAATAACTAACAAAGACAGTCAAATATTACATGTCCAATAACTAAAAAAGACAGTCAAATATTACATGTCCAGTTACTAACAAAGATAGTCGAATATTACATTAATAATAATTAAAGGTAACCCCCACGCAGAGATATGAAATCAATGCCTAGTCATAAATCCAAACAATTTTGTCACTCGACGCTCATATGGCATCCCAAATAATTGCTTAACTCTTCCGGGATGGTCACATAAAAACTCATAGCATTGATCCATGAGTTGTTCATCTTGAATGTTTAGCTCCACGAGCATTGCCCAAATATTAGACTCTGAGTACTTGTATGAGGCATGGCGTCGATGGTGGTGTACATGCTCAGCATATAGGTCGTTTCTTCGTCTAATTTCGGCAGCTATATCTTGAGCTGTCGTTGCCTGTGCACGAGCAATATTCACCAACTGAGAGGCATTTTCATTTCCATCCTTCATTGATGACACGCATTGTTGAAGATTAGTATTCAACATTGCAAATTGTTCATCAATGTCGTCCATAGTGGGGCCTTTTCTCTTTGATCCTCGGGATGAGGATGTGCCCGCAGAGCCAGCAGATGGCATAGAAGGAGTGTTTGATGATGTGTCTGAAGGAGTGTCACTAGATTGGAATTGAGGAGCAGGTGATCGTGTGATGGAGATCAAGCTCAAGTGGAAATAGAAGCCGAAGATCAAGGACAAAAGGAGGTAGAGGCCGAAGTTGAAGAAGCTCAAGGAGACACTACCTTACCTCAAAGGCTTACAAGGAGCAAGTTTAAGGAATTAGGAAGTAGTGGTAGATTGTTTTCTCTTTTTATAGTGTCTCTTGTATAAAAAGTAGAATGTTTAAATACATAGTCTTTAGGAAGGTGCTTAGAGGGAAACATTAGACACCTCTTTTGTAAAAGCATCTTTAGGCTTTAGCTTAGAAAATTCTAGAAGCTTAGACATTAGCTTAGGAGGGGCGGTAGCTTAGGAGACTCTTGAGTAGCTTAGGATGCAAGCTTTGTAAGCTAATGACCGACCCTTGCTCCTATAAAATGAGGGCTTGGGTCCTTCATAATTCAGAATTTGATATTTGAAGTAACAAAACTCTCCCAAATTGGTGATAGAGTGTAGTGAGAACTTGTCTTCTCCTCTCCCTTGTCTCATCTTGAGTGCCTTGGTTCTCTCAAGTGGCGGCATTGCACACTTATCTTGGAGCATTCACACTTCAAGTGGCGTGTTCATCAACCAAGTTCTTCAACCACATAAGTCTTCTCTCTTCTTCATCTTTTTCTTCCATTTCCGTGATCATATGAACTCATAAACATGTCTTAGGTTCTGTTCTTGCAATTCTATTCGGTGCCTTGCCTTTATTTCACATTTTGTTCGGTTCATCTTCTTCCTTGCTGAGTTTAAACGGTTCACCTTCATTCTAGCTTGATTTGTTCGGTTCATTTCACTTTTAAGGCTTTTTAATCGGTTCATTTGAACTCTTGCATCTTTTAATCGGTTCAATTGGCAAGAAATGGAACTTCCATGTGAGCTTTGGTGTTTGGCGCAAGTTTTAGTGAGTTCTTGAAACATAGAACATTGATCCATTTCTATAAAAGTGCCTATTCAATCTCCAACTCAAGTTGATTCCATAAAATGTCAAAGAATCATCTATATCTTGCTATTGGAATCATATCATCGTGGGACGTAGTCATCTGCCTCCTCAAAGTTTGGTTGTTCGGGATATAATCCATATTATTCTCCCCAAGGTTGACACTGAAATTGGTCATGTCAGGAGGTGAATTGATGTCACGGGCTGTCCTGACCCGACTTCCCGTGGCTCTATCATTGGACCACAACTCCTCCATGAGGTCATAATGGCGAATGGGATTGAAACGCCATTTTGCTGCAGTACATTTCACATATTAGTATATGATGCAAAATGTGAAGTTAAATGTAATTGTTACGTAAAAAAGTACTTATCATTGTACCTTAATCAGCTCACTCCAAACTTCGTCCTCGGCTTCAAAAAGTTTGGTGGTTTGGTTCCATGCGAAACCACTCAATCCACCAAACAAATCATGGATTTCCCTTCACCTGTCCTTCAGGCTTTTCTGCCGGTTCTTCACATTATTTTTCTTAAGACCCGATAAACCAGCCTCATTTAAAGCCATAACTATGTTAGTGTATCCTTGAGTGGTCCAGCTACCATCAATTCTACACCCTTTTCGTATCTCGTCAATCATTGCATTGAGCAAAATTAGGTCCATCTCCGTTGTCCATTTGGTGAACTCTCGATAAGAACCTGGTGAATTTGAAGCCACATTTTTTCTGCGATCCATCTAATTAACTTAAATAAAGTTAGGATGACAAACATTGAAAAATGGTAGAAAATATATTATTTCATGAAATTAATTGTTTACATAATCTTGCCACATTTCGTTTGCTATAGCGTCCCTAATATCACACCCTATCCTGTAATCATGTTCACGAGCATGGGTGGTGCTTGGTTGGATATCTTGTTCTAACAATTCATTATCTACTTCTTCAAGCAGAGACTCATCATTGTCGATCCCGCGTAGAAAGTTATGCAGAATACAACAAGCTAAAACAATTTTTGTCATACTATCCACATCATAATGTGGCTCAGTCCCACTGGCTATAATTGGAAAACGTTTTTTAAGCACCCCAAAGGTTCTCTCAATTACGTTCCTAAGTGATGAATGTCGATGCTTAAACAACTCTTTTGCATTTTGTGGCCCTCTTAGCGAATATTCTTTCAAATGGTATCTCACCCCGCGATAAGGTGTTATTATATTTCGTTTTAACATAAAATCTGCATCACCAAGATAGTATTTTTCTACAAAGATTGTGGAAAGCTAGGTTAGTATATACTACTACAACCTTTTAATTCTTCTACACACCCAATCCCCTATAACTAACCTTCTGGAATAACCAAAGGATCGCCTCGTACCAAAGCATCTTTCAATATCCTTGAATCGGAGGCAGTTCCTTCCCAACCGGCTAAGACATATGTGAACTTCATGTCAAAGTCACAGGCTGCAAATATGTTTTGGGTTGGCCAATCTTTTCTCCCTCGAAAACGAGGCGCATCAGCACGTGCAACCTTAGCACGTACATGACTCCCATCTATGACCCCTAAACAATCCTAATGTAAACAAAAATTCATAACTTTAATTAAACACAAACTAAAGAAGACATTACACATAATTTCAAGTAATGTTATTATCAATAAACCTTAAAGTAGGGGAAAAATCGACTGTTGTCAAGGATGTGTGGTTCTACAACCGTTCCATTTGGTTGAATTAAGAATTCCCCCTCCAACCTTAAAATTGCACTCAAAACATTATGAAAGTGACGGGAAACTGTTTCTCCAGACCGATGGAAAAAGAATGACACACTTCGATTCTTCACATTATGCCCAATAATGTGCAGAAATTTCGCTACTTGTTCTTCCACGGTTGATCGATATGCATCTTTAACAAGTCCAATTCCCCATATTCATTCACATAATTTAATGAAAGCTTCCGGTCCCATGCGAATAATGTGACGAGATTGTTCAGTGTGAACCAAGTACTCCATCAATTCTTCTCTGCGACGCTCTTTTGTGGTTGAGACTCACTGATACAGTTGCTTGTAGTAGACACCGTGCGTAACAATTTCAATCCAAAAGCAATCATACAAAGAATCATGACTGATGCACCTTCATTATTTTTTTTTATTTGTTCTTCGATTTGTGAAATTAAATTCATGTTTGCCGCAACAAGATCGTCATAAATTACAACTGTTTCCTCAAAGTGTACCATCTCTGCCTCGTCATAATTTCTTTCCAAATTCATACCGAATGCGGTTACCGTATCGGTGTAAAAGTACACCAATACAGTTATCCTAAAACGTACTTTTAATTAATTTTAATAAAAAAATTCATAAAAAGTACTATATCATTCAATAACATAATTTAATCAAACAACAAATAAATATAAACAAACCAAATAATTTATGTACAATCTCAAAAAATATTAACTAAACATTAACAAATTTTATTTGTATTTTGTAAAAATATTATTTACAAATAAAATATTATTTCTTATAAACAATTTAATTTTTAAACACTAATAACTATCTAAAATTATTATTACAAATTCATATTTCTTATGTAAACTTTTTCTGACTTTTTAAATTACTATAACAATTTTTTATAACATTTAATTCTAACACCAATAATTAATGTGAAATACAAATTAAAAAAAATAAGTCAAAATCATATTTCTACTCAAAACTTTGACTGTTTCTTTAATTACTACAACATTTTTATAATGTTTTTAATTATAACATTAATAAATTATGTTAAATCTACAAAAATAAAACCCTATAAAAATATTTTTAAAATTTTGAATTCCATTCTGTCTAAATTAAATTTTGTAAATATTTTTTTATAAACAATTCATTTTTAAATAAATAATTAATTTTTACATTTATTATTAAAATATCAATTAAAAATACCACTTCTAAAATATCAATTACTTTTAAAAAACCTACAAATTACAAATTTCTATTTCCAATTGTAAAAATATTCATTTTAAAAACATTAATTTTTTTCTTATAAACAATTAAATCTTATAACAAAAATAACTAAAACATTTTTTTTAATATTTTTAATGATAACATTAATAATTTTTGTCAAATCATTTAAAATAAATAAATCTATTCTCTTATAAACAATATTTAACTAAACTTTTTCAGTTTTCTTTAATCACAACAACATTTTTTTATTTGATTTAATTATAACATTAATAATTTATGTTTACTATAATAAAAAACCTAAACTTTACAAATTTTTGTTTCCATTCGGTAAAACATTCATTTCATACAAATAAATATTTTTTTAAAATCTTATAAAAATTATAACTATCTACAAAAATTAAAACAATAAATCAAATAAAGGAATTAATTTACTAACTCCTTAACATAATTAACTAAACTAAAGTCTAAACAAATTATATTACAACCAACATTAATTTACTAACTCCTTAACATAATTAACTAAACTAAATTCTAAACAAATTATATTACAAAACCATAATCATCCAAACGTAAATATAAAACAGAAATAAAAAAAAAACTTTACATAAAAAATTTAAAAACCTGAAGATAAGCAAGAACAACACAATAAGATGACTGATAGGATGAAGAACACACCACCACGAGTGCCTGAAAACCACATAAAACAAAATAAGAAACACAAAATTTCAAAAAGTTTAGAACATAATCGATTATCCCTTCAGTTATATACATAGGATAATCGATTATCCATGGATAATCGATTATGTTAGTAGGCAAAAATCAAGCATAATCGATTATGACAATAAATAATCGATTATGACCCTTTTTCCACACTTCAGATAATCGATTATGGGTTGAAATTTTTACAGATAATCGATTACTAACTTTGCTTAATCGATTATCTTCACCATAATCAATTATGTGACCAGCTCTAATTCAGCCATAATCGATTATGCACCATTCAAAGACATGGTCTCACCTCAGAAGAACCCACAAATGAACCCAGATGAACCACAGAGATGAACCTAGGACGTGAGATGAACAAGCTATACATAACTCAAGCCCCTACTACAAACTATGATGGCTTACGAATCTCTCCAACCACACTACACTACACTCTCTAATGGCTCGCTTTCTTTGCTTTTCTGTGAATGGAGGAACCACCTTCATGCTTCGTGTTATATAGCCAGCTTCATTCCACACCCACCTACCTCACCCACTGCAATCACTCACCTTTCACAGTTTCACACACGGTCAAACGATTCCTGAGCCAAGTCAGGAATCTGAAGCTTTCATGTGGCATGCATGCAGGGGCACTGTTCAATACAAAAGCAAGGGCACCAAAGTAACTTACTATGAATGATGTGGCACTCCCTCTCTTCAGCTAAACTTTCTCTTCATCTTTGGAGAGAACCCAAATTCACTCCCATTTCTCTTTCCTTCCATCCTCACCCGCAACAATTCATGGATCCAAATGGGGTGGTGTTGTGACTTCCGTCGTCGCCAACAGGACCACCCCTGGAAGCAAACAACCCCTAAGGCTTTTTGTTTGAGTGGATTTGAGGGAGTGAATTTAAGATGATTGGAAGGAAAAGTGTGAAGAAAGTTGGGATATTTGGATTAAGGTAAATAAAGTAGAAAGTGTGAAGAAAGTTTATAAAAATTTGTGAATGATGTGATGAGTGTGATTGAAATTATATTTTTTTTAATTGATAAAAATATAAGTTTACAAAATTACCCTTCTATTTAAAAATTGTTAAAAAAATAATTTGATTGATTTATTATTTATTATTATTATTATTTGCAATTATAATTTTATAATAATAATTATAATTAATAATTATTATATATTTGTCTAACATAAATTTATTTAAAATTTAATATTTAAAATTTTATTTTATCATATTATATTACATTTTTTATTATACTATATTATATTTAATTATGTAATTTTATTTTAAATAAAATTAGTAATAATTTGAGTTTAAAATAAAAAAGATAAAAAATTAAACTACAAATAATTAATTATATAAATATATAAATTTACAACTTTCTTCTTAAATCCCTTCTCAGAAGCAAGAAAGTCTGAATGTTAAAATGCTTCTCGTTTTATGTGTTTTTTATTTTTTTTATTCTCTTGATTTTCACATTTTCTTTGTATACACTAAATCTTTGCATACAATAAATGAATGGAATAGGATAATAAATTGCCTTATTTTTTAAGCAATATAAAATTCATGAAGTAGAAGAACTCAGTACAAATTGTGTTTGTTACTATAAGAAATTCGTAAAATTAATAGGCAAACGTTAAAGAAAATAAAAACAAAAGTTTCTATTGAAAATATATTTGGTATTCTTATGCATGTCTTGTCCTAAAAAGAGTATGACTTCTGTTGTTTATTTATTTTCTATTTTTTTGGAAATTTTCTCCTTTTATTGAAAATAAGAAATTATGTAGAAAATAAGTTTTTATTATCCCTATAGAGTTTTATTATCTTGTCCAGGTTTTCAAAATATATTTTCAGATTGTTTTATGTAAGGTTGTAGAGCACAGAGAAGTATTTTGTGTAAATCTTTTTACATCATAATACATAATATTTTTCTAATATAATTTTTTTTTTATATCTTTATCTGCAGTTTCAACTGTCCCATTCATCTTCCGACGATAAGCAAGAGAATTATGATGTTGAATTTTAAAGACACCAAACAATTCTTTCATTATTCCAATTAGTGACATTATTTATGCTAATCTTGTCGATAACTTGTAATTATAAATTAACACTTTTTTATGATTTTTTTTAATAAATTTCATGTTAGGCAACATATGTCATTACATGAAAAAAAACATGATATTAAAAAAAACATGAGAGATTAGATCAAATCTATGTGAAAAAAAATAAAAAAGAAATAAACTCTCTCAATAGTAGCCTAAGAAACTACATTGAGAGTTTAAACCAAAAAAATGAAAATAAATAAATAAAGATAAAAAGACCAACAAAAGAACATTCTCTAATGTGTAGCTCCCAAAGACAATAAAGAGGAAGTATTAAATCTCAAAAATCCAACCAGACGGACCATAATTTGTGTTCAACAACACTAATAAAATCTTATGATATTGTTGCACATTACTATCATTATTTTTTCTTGAGTTGATCTATTTTGAAGGTCATCTTATTGTTTTTACTCTAGTTTTAGGAAGACGTCTCGATTTCTTGGAGGTTTGAACTAATTCATCGTCTTCCCTTAATGGTTTCTCTTTTTCCATCTTTTGAGCCTCTTATTCATCACTTGAAAGAGATTCAAAATAATTTTGCAAGAATAAATCTTGAAAAACAAATTTAGAAATAACTCATCTAACAACAACTAATTTAGGACTTGTTGCATTAGTTGCACATTTGAGATGAATTGATCCTTCTAAAAGACTATAATTTTGAAGAGGCAAAGAGTTGTTGTTTTTTTTTTGTAGTAAATCATCTTATTCATGGACATCTTCCAAAGAGGGCATATCAGTAAAAATATCATCCTGATATGTTGAACCAACCTCTATATCTTCAGCCGATTTCTTAAAATTTTGACCAATAAGATATCCACTATCTATTTGCCCAACAACAACTTCAACAAGGGTATCAAGATCAATAATAACTCCCTCAACTTCCACTACCCCTACATTACGAACAGGTACTTCATATATTTGTACCTCTACCACATAATATAGTTGTTACACCAATCACTTCCTTGTGAGGGGCATCATTAGTTTCTTTGTCTGGACAGTCACATGTTTATATTGTACAACAAGTTTTGATAAAATAATAGGTGGTTTGACCGTGTTATTGAGGTTATCAGGATGTCGTTTGCATTTAGAAATATTATGCCATATCATTTTGCATGAAGAGCAAAATGGAGACAACTTCTCAAATTCAATATCTGCAATAAAAGCAAAATCAGGTATTTTCAACAAAATTTGATTAGGCAAAGCAGATAACTTATCAATATCAACCAACACTCTAGCAAAAAAAAATGTATAGATTTATTCATGGTGCAGTCATCAAGAGAAAAAGGAGTATTAATTCGTCTTGCTATAGAGAAAATTGTTTCTGGTTGTTAATATTCCATAGACCGTGGATCTTGACCCAACATCGAGCTTTAGTGAGCTTCATGGAAGATGGCACAAAGTCTTTAGTTCAAGCAAAGACTCTCAAGATACTCAGATTGAGATTCTAATACCTCACTGATAGGACACTTTTCATGTCTTCAAGGGAAGAAAAAACAAATTCATAGAACCCTTTTCCCAGAAAAGATTCAACTTTTACACACATTCATATGAGTAAGAGGTTTGTCACATTTGGATAGTATTATTCTTCTATAAAGGTGAACTTTACAATCTTCAAGACCTGCAAGATACCCATCTTCATCAATTTAAATAGATATCAAATCTCTCTTTATGGAAGGAGAAGACAACTATGAAAGTGGGATATCACATGCATTATTCAAGGTTTGTTCAAAAATCTTTTTTATGCTTGAATCGCATAAGATGACTTGGCTTATGAAGAACAACCTTTATCCTTGAGACACCCTCAATATGAAGATCGGAAGAATTTGTCCCCTTCTCAGAACACTAGGGAGATAAACAACCCTAATCGCTTAGAAGAGGAACACCACCATACTCTTTTTTATGAATTTTATCGTCGCCTCCCTTGTCACATTGGTCTCACAAGTGGCGGTTAATTGAGAGACAAATCTAGCAATGTAATTTAATCTACCAAGAAAACCTCAAACTTCCTTTTCTGTATGAGGACCTGGCATTTCTAAGATTGTTTGTGCCTTGTCCAGATCAACTTCTATCCCTTTTTCCTCAACTCTCCAACAACTTCCTCAAATTGACAATGTGTTCATTGATAAGTTTATTGTGTTCATTGATAAGTTTATTGTAGTAATTTTTATAGATAAAAAGTAATGTAAATTATGTCAAATATGTACAAAAGCTAGTGATACATGCCAAAAACCTCAAACTACAGTTGCACATAAAGATGAGGAGGAAAATAAGGGAATTGCAGAAAAGTTAAAAACAAAGCAAACAAGGATGGAGAAACAAAGTCAATCCGCCCAACACATGTAAAATGGCTCAACGGATTGAGTCCAGAGCAAGCTCCTTGGAAAACACTCAAAATAATAAGCACATCTACATACGTTGAGTGGATTGAGACTAGTACTTCAAAGGATTCCAGAGACCAAAGGGATGAGCGAATTAGCATACTTACACATGAAGAAACCCAATTTCGCTAAAGAAGGGCTCAAGCCAACATGTACCAAGTTTGGGAAGAAAGAGATTTCTCTTGAAGCCTGAGCCAAGCCAATCTTGCTTCATGATTAAGAAACCTCAAGGTTGGAAAAGATTTGGAGCGAATCTCTGACAAATCCATAATTTTGGAATCTCGTGTAGCCTAAGAATTGAGGATTAAAGCCTAAAAAGATTGCTTAAGGATTAAGAAAGCCAATCCACTTAGCGGATTGGCCTGCGCTAAGCGGATGATGAATCCCCTTGAATCCTTTCTAATCCAATTCATAAAATCTATAATATAAAGATCTTGGGTCAACATTCTAAGCATCGAGAGGCACCAAAAGGTACTGAGAAGCACCTAGCCACTGAGAAACCCAAAGGTTAAGAGAATCAAGTGAGATCCAAAAAGAGGTTTAGATATAAAGATTTTGTTGATTTAGGCTCAGAGATTCTGATCTTCAGAATCAATCAGGCTACAAGGACAAAACCTTAGAAAAAGTGAAGGCTAATCTTTGGAGAAGGAAATTTTGAAGCCAAGCTGGTAACAACACTCAAGAATCCATGTTTGTTGTGTTTTAGTTTCTCATCCTAAACTTTAATTGAAAGATCTTATCATGAGTATTTAAATCTATCTTGTTATGATTAAATGATAATGTGATATTTTAGAGTCATTGTTGTTTATAGATGCATGTTTCACTTTTATATTCAAAATCATTGGGTCTAGTAGTGTGCTTAATGCTCAATGGTGATAAACGACCATTAATTGTCCATAGGTCATGAATAAGGCCAAAATGCGATTTTATTTTTCTGAACCCTATTCAGCCAATCATAGGATTCAATGGTTGTGGAGCATGAAGTTGAAATTATGGTACATTATTCCATCTTAATGCAGAGGTAAGTCATAACAATGGCTTACTGCTCTAGATAATATTATTGTGCGAGGAATCAGCTTGGTTTGGCCAAAATAGGAATAAGGATTTTGAATGAACATTGAATTTACAAATAACAGCAACAAAAGAAATTCACAAAAGTTATTTTAATCCTTGAATTTATGCTATATTTTTACTTCTTTGCTTCAGTGATTTGTCTAAACTTCATCTCTTGATCTAAATATCTATTAGCAATATTATTATTTATAGTTGTTATCTATGAATATTACATGCAAAATCAACTTCATGTATCACTTCATCTTAAAATTTAATTATACTTTGATATCATTAATTTCCTATGGATAAGACAATCCTCAACTTTGATATCATGAGGCTTTACAAAATGCCCAAACTTGGATCCTCCAATGAGACTCTTAAGGTTTTTTGTGCTCTTCTTTGTTTGTTGTCTATTCTTGGGTTGTATATTGGTTATTCATAAGATGTCCAATAAAAGACTACATTTATTTGTGCTATAAGAAAACTTTTGTTGATTCACACTTTACAAACACATTAGATATACCAAAGCTTAGTATTGTTTATTATCATCAAAACATATGGTTGCTTGTTGGAAAATGTGTATACTTTCATGAAGTCATAAATTCCTTAATATGACAATCATACTAGCAGCGATGTCTACAACCATCAGGTTGTACATCCCAAAAATAGTTCTACATCCCAAAAGTAGTTAAGTACGCCATGATTTACATTTTTTACTATCTTAAAACTACATACGAGAAAACACATTTAAAACAAAAATAGGAAATTTGAAAAACACAATTCAACCACACTTCTTGTGTTTTTCGATGTTTTACAACTTAAAATCTATATGTGTGAGAGATTTGTTCCTTCTTACCTCAAGAAGAAACTATATTATTAGGGTTACAGGGTGTAGATGAGTATTTCAAGGGCACGAAAACTACCATTTTCAAATCCAACTTGAATGATTAAAGTCTAAAATGGCTAGGCTTGTGACTAACCTTAATAAATAAATACAAGATTTAGTATATACTAGTATCATTCTTTAGAATGTTTGGTGCACCAAACAAGTGGAATTTATGTATAGGAATTTTGGACCTTATATTTGAGCCATTTTAATATAGAATTGTAGGACTTTAGAGAAGTCAAGAGGGATGCTTACATGGCACACGCAAGGTGCCACATAAGCTTCCAACATAGCGCCTTCCTTTTCCCTTCCTTCCTTATCCACAAGGTGACTCTTCATCTCCTTCATGAAGCAGATGGGGCACCTCATGCATGCCTTATCCACTCCCTCGTGCCACATGTTCATTTGTTAATGGAGAGCTTTTCAAGACATGGAATGCCACATGGCAATCCACCAATCGAGATTTTTTAAGTTGCTACATGGCATTCAATGAATAGAGAACTTTTTAGAGTTATGTTCTTCCCGGTTGACCTGCTCGCCGGTTGACTCTGATGACAAGCTTTAGCTTCGTCTGTTCCTTCCCGAATCTGCCCTACGTCTTGTCGCACTGCTCGTGGCTCCGTTGGAATAGAGGGGGCCCTACCTGTTGATTGCACTCTGACGATCAAGTCAGTACATGGCTTATAAGAATTTAAGAAGTAGTAAGTTTCAGTCTTAGAAACTGCATACCTTTACCTAGGGTCTCAAGCCCCTTTTATAGGTTACCTCTTGTAACAACTTTCCATCATGAGAATGTAATCTCAACTGAAAACATACTCAACAGGAAAATATTTGTTCAGGGGCACACTCTCTCGGTGCTGCAACAGAACAAAATCTTTCCTCCAGGGAGTGCATAAAATAATAACAGAATAACCACCAGAGCACCAACTCATGTACCAACATTAGGGGTCCATTCTACTTTCGTGGGCACCCTACTCATGGTGCTACATTATCTTTCACTATACATGCAACCTAACCACTACGTGCCCTAAAACACATGGGCTTAGGTTTAAGAGAAAACATTTACTTGACCTAGACTCCATATGCACTGAGCGCACCCCTAGGTCCATAACTACCTTTCGTTAGCCGCCTTGCCTTTATGTATGAAAGGTTACCTTAATTTTACAAGAACAGGCTTACTGTTAGAGATACAATTTCCTCTGACCTTGAAATATCTAGTTTTCTATGTTTCTATTTGTTAGTTTGTTACATCTAACACTTGTCGCTTAAAAGTTTGATAGTTGGGTAAAACTGAACAGCTTTCAGTTAGTGATGATCCTCAGCTCTTGTATACATATACTCACTGTACCAGAGTTTCACTATCTTTTGTATATTTTCAAATAAATCATTTTACTCTTTTTCAATTATTCAATGGTATCAAGAGAACATTAATCCTCCTTTCCTTTCTCATGGCTTTTGCATGGCAGGATCTTCCACCAGTTACTCCCAAGGTTATCAGACTCGATAGTCTACTCAGACTCATGAAAGACCTGTAAACCGGACTCGTAAGAGTCTACTTCACATAAAAAAAAATTTATTCATAATACCAATTTCATAATATTGAAATAAACAATTTCATACACAAACAAAATAACTAAAACAACAAAAATGTTATCAAGTTTAAAAATCTCATTCATCTAAGGAAATCATTTCCATCATCATCAACATCATCACAAAAAACAGTTGCATCTAGAATTGAATGATTTAAATTTGTTCCTCCAACTAAATCAATATTCACGCCATCATCTTCAACTTGAGTTTGCTCAACCTCCACAACATTATCTCTTTCTTCAGTTATCCATTCATTATTGGACTCAATGTCATCAAATGGGAAAGCAAAAGAGTTTCTAATTTGTTTGTTTCTCAACTTCAAGTGATACATTACATAAACCAAGTCATTCATTTTCTTCAGGTGCAAACAATTTCTTCTTTTTGTATGAACCTATAATTAAATATGAGATTTTTGTCAATATATAAATCAACTCAAGAAAAACCTTAAATAACTTCAAGAACTTAAATTACCATTTCAAATGAGTTGCAATCATGCTCACACCTTGAAGAACTACAAGTTAAACTCAAAACTCAAACAACAAACCTCTTTAGATTTGGAGTTCTTTCCCAAACATCTCCCACCATTCTCCAGGGAACATAACTTTCCTACACGCCTTTGCATCTTCCAAAGAAAATGTTCCTCTACCATAGTGAAAATCAGTAAGTTGCAAATTGATTTTTGTCCTTTCTGCAACGTTACTAACCAATCTTCTCATGCATATGTACAACCCCTCCTTCACCTCAACATCATCATTTCTAAAGTTTGATTCATAGTGTATTTGGGGGTTTAGGTAATAGGCAACTGCATGCAAAGGCCTATGAAGCTAATTATTCCACCTCTGATCAATGATTTTCCAAACAGATTCTTAACTACGTACCAATTATGTATTAAAAATAATTACTCAAATAAATAAGTATTTAAATTTAAAATGGAAGAAAGTTAGAAATGTTACCTTTTCTTGATATTATTAAACTTGCTTTTAATCTTCTCTTTGGTGCAATCTATCTCCTCATATATAAATCCCATTGCGGGTATTGCATCCAAATCTACCAATCAAAGGACCACCAAAAGAAGGGTGTTCTCACCGGTTGACTGGGTTGTCGGTTGACTTCAGGTTGAACTACCCCTTCTGTATCTACCTCTTCTAGAACCGATTTCGCTTCTCCTTGTCGCACTAGAATAAGGTTCCATTGAGACAGAGGGCGCCCTACCTGTTGATTACACTCCGACGATCAAGTCAGCTAGGGTTCACCGAAAGTAACCAGTTAAAAAAGTGTATAAAAAATAGCGTACCTTTACGTGGAGACTTACTCTCCTTTTATTGCCACACATGCAACATGCAACCGTTCTCCCTGGCGATAAGCGAATCTTAACTGAAAATATACTAAGTATGTTAATCTTTTATCTGTAACAGAAAAACTACTTGCCAGGGATACCAATGATCTTCAGGTGCCATTTGCAGGCCCACTTTCTGTTACCAATGCATCTCCCTACTTTACTAGGGTTAACAACAACTAGCTATGTGTAATAGATATGCAACAGAAACATGCAATAGAAAATATTGCCACGTACTCACAACAAAATGCAAAATAACAACAATATTATATTCACCACCCCAAACATATCTATAAGCAGGTGTATATATGAAATTACTTTTCGTAACAACCCTACCGCGTGCTTTGGGCCTACCCTGAAAAAAGGCCTTTCGCACAGGTCTCACCCAGGCCCAACGACCGAGCTGAACTCCCACTCCACAAAGTAATCGAGCATACACAAAAGAACCGAGTACTAGTCAGTACATAAGTCCCCCAAACTCGAGTTGAGCTTGGCTGAGCGAAGAGTCTCCTGAGTACCCTTGGTCGCTGACGTGACCATTTCTCAGAGGTAGGTGGGGCACGACGCACAAAGCATCTTTGAAGTGACATTTTACTGTACGCGGCCCCACATGCCCACGTGTCCTAGCACTAGTGACAGCGAAACTCAACCATTTCGAATTCCCTCTTCTCTCAAAGCTTTTTCTCAAAAACGCTAAAACCCATCAAAACTTGCACCTTTCCTTCTTATCATTCAGAGCTCTTCACACGTTCCTTCTCATTTCTCCAAGTTTCCCTTCTTCCAACAACAAAAGGTACTCTTTTTTATCATCTCAACTCTTTATCTTTCGCAAATGCATGCTCTGCCTGGGACCATTATGTTTTCATCCATTTATGCTTACGCATGATACTGATTAATCGTAGGCTGTCGTATGAGTTCCAGTATGCATGTTGGGTTATGTTTTTTTTTTCTCTTTTATTGTTCCATCGTATGAATTTATACTTGCTTCAATTGTTTCTACGATATGTTGAGTTTGAGATATTTTCCGCTTTTCTGCATGTGATTGTGTTTAGATGCAACCTTCCATGGATTATAAATCCTTGTACCCCTGGGAACTACCAAACCTCCTTACCGAAACCTCTTCCTATACCTCTCACGAAAAAATAGTAACCCTTAGGAAAAGTAAATGCCACTTCGGCAAAGAAGATGATTGGATTTTCTTAGACCCTTGTGCGGTAGATGACCTAATATGTTGTGACGAAGCCATATCCCCCAAACAAACCCTTTTGCTACTTCTATGTCACTGTCTTTAAAAGAGTCCTTCTTTGTCTTCCTTTGTCAGTTTTTGAAAAAGAACTTTTGACCGAGTTCAATGTAGCTCCTACCCAGCTACATCCCAATAGCTGGGCATTTGTTCGTGCCTTTTCCATTCTTTGTGACCATCTCAGTATCTTGCCCTCTGTTGATGTGTTGCTTTACCTCTTCGAGGTGAAGAAACTAGGTCGCCAACTCTAGGTCTCTGTAAATAGCATTTCTGGAAGGGGAATCCTTACCCTCTTCCAATCATCTTACAAAACTTTTAAAGGCCACTTCCTCAAGGTCCGAGCTAATAAGAAGCATTCTGACCTCCTAGATGGGTTTTCCCTATACTGGACTGAAAAACCCAACTTCAAGGTTGCTCGGCGTCTACACAAATTAGCTCTTGCTGATCAGGAGGTTTGCAAATTTTTCACAAGCCTCCCAGTTACCTTCGATACTGCCTACCTCTTGGCCAATGAATTTGACCCAGACTCTTTAAAGAGTTACACCAGTACACTTTTTTCCCTTTAACCTTAGAGAATGAAAAATTTGCTTGCGTAATGTAACCAATATTTTATGTGTCTTCCTTGCAGATAGGATGTTGACTCGTTTTAATAAGGAGGACTTGTTGAAACTGGCTATGAAGGCAAAGATGGCCAGCCATATGTCACTGATGACGGCAGTTTCCCCCACCTCCTTTGAGGACGACGATGACATTGCCTCGGGCTTTTTCTTCACTAGAAAAAGAGGTAGGGTTGTTCGTGCCATTAGCCCGGTTCTTTCTCCTTCCCAAGGCCAGACGACTTCAATTGTTGCTCCTCTTCTGCAACCCTCCCGCGTTCTTCCAACTACACCGTGCCCTCTGGAGTGGGGTGCAGAGAGTTCAAGGAGCAGAGGCCTTTAGGACCAGGACGTCGACATCACCTCCTACTTGGAGGACTTCCTGTTGCGCCCTGAAGACGAGGAGAGGATGGGGGTTCACGGGGGTCACCCTTCTGCAGGAGGCCATGAAGCAGTTTGGGCAAGCTTTGGCCACAAGCTGTTTGGCCGCGAAGAAACTGCGGAGCTAAGAAATTGTCATCGAACAGGAGAAGCAGAAAGCTCAACAGAAGATGTCAAGCTTGCAACAAGAGATTCAAAGCCTCTGAGACCTCCATCAACAAACTGAGCAACTCTTGGATGCCAAGACTAAGGAGGCCGCTGAGCAAGCGACTCGCCTGACAGAGCAAGGCGATCGTTTGTCCAACTTGCAACAAGAGCTTGTCCAGAAGGACAAGTTCTTTGCTAATAAGGTTGAGGTCTACAAAGGTGAAGTTGCCCAAGCTCTCTTGGTAGGATTCGAGGTTGCTGTCGAGCAAGCCTCCAACCTCCAACCTCCACTTGAGCTTGGACTTCTCTCAACTTGGACCAAGCAAAAGAGTCGTGGATGGGCAATTAGTAGAAGAGTAGGGGATTGACTATGGTGTAATTATGAATCATTGATACTTTATCTTATTATGATTTTCATTTGTCAACGCCTTAACTCTTTACTTATGCGTACCGTGTTTTACTTTCAACTAGTTCAAGTAGCTTGTGATAATGCGTACACGCCTAAGTATACTTTAATTAATCAACTCATTTTTAGTGCTAACAAATCAAAAAGTTTAACGAAACTAACCTTTTGTCGGACCATTGACCATATCCTTTACAGGTTAATGCTCGTCGAGGTAGTATCTTACCTTGAATTCACCAAGTCTTGATCGCCTGTAACTGTGAAGACTACTGCCAGCGCAACTTTCTCGATCGCCTGGTAATGCTCCTTAGGCCCTTGTAGCACCTTGCTTATGAAGTAAATTGGCTTCTGAACCTGGTCCTAGTCTTGCACTATTACTAAGCTAATCGCCCGGTCTGTGATGAAAAAATACAGGCGGAGAGGGACACCCGCCATTGGCTTACCGAGGACAGGGGGACTGGCCAAATACTCCTTCAACTGGACGAAAGCTTTCTCACACTCAGAGGGCCACACAAAGCGATTATTCTTCTTTAAGCACTCGAAATACGGGTAACCCTCTTCTCGACTGGCCGATAGGAAACGAGATAGAGCTGCCATCCGTCCAGACAACTGTTGGACTTCCTTGAGAGTGGCAGGGCTTCTCATTTCGATGATGGTGGCACACTTATTAGGGTTGGCTTCTATGCCCCTCTCGGTTAGCATGAACCCAAGGAACTTATCTGCCTCTACCCCGAACATACATTTTTTCGGGGTTTAACTTCAGGTTATACTTGCCTATGGTTGCAAACAGTTCCTCATGGTCTGTCACATGTTGCTTTTTCTCCTTGGAGGTAACGACCATATCGTCTACGTACGCCTGCACATTTCGCTCGAGCATGGGGGCGAGAATCCCGTCCATCAGACGTTGGTAAGTGGCGCCAACGTTTTTTAGGCCAAAGGGCATGACCTTGTAACAATAGTTGGCGAGCTCCATCATGAAAGCAGTCTTACTCTCATCATTGGGGTGCATCCGAATCTGACTGTACACCGAGAATGCATCCAGGAAACTCAGTAGTCGGCGCCCTGAGGCACTGTCCACCAAGGAGTCAATGCTCGGTAGCAGGTATGAATCTTTTGGACACGCCTTGTTCAGGTATGTGAAGTCGACGCACATCTTCCACTTGCCATTGGCCTTCTAAACCAGCACCACGTTTGCTAACCATTCAGGATACTGGATCTCCTTGATATGGTCGGCGTTCAACAGCTTCTGAGTTTTCGTTTTGATGATTAAGCGCCTTCTTCATTAAACTTTCTCCTCCTCTGAACTACTGGTCAAACCCTGTTGTCCATAGTGAGCCTGTGGCATAGGAAATCAGGGTCTATCCCAGGCATGTCAGCGGAGGACCATGCGAACGCGTCCAGGTGCCTGACTATCACCCCAGCTATCTGGTCTTGCAACTCCTGACCTAGCGAGGCACCAAGCTTGAACAACTTTCCTTCGATTTCCCGTTCTCGGACGTCACCAGCTGGTCCCGACGGTTGTCTATGGCCTAACTCGACTTCCAGGACCTCGACTACTTTCCTCTCATGAGAAATAACGGCAGAGTTGTAACTCCTTCTGTTCTTTAAACTGCTCTCATAACACTTTCGAGCATCTTTCTGGTTGGACCTTATCGTAATCACCTTTCCCTTAAGGGATGGTAGCTTCATTTTCATAATAAAAAAATATACTATAATAATTTATATTATGATGCAAATATTTTTAACAATTTGATATTTTTAAATATTAAAATTTAGTTTATAAATATATATAAAAAAGTAGACGAAAAAGATATAAAGGTGCATAATAATTTTTAAGCACGCTCGTTAAAATAATTATTTTTCTTAAAATACTTCATTGAAAATAAATTTTAAAGCATTTATACACTATAATAAAATAACTGATAAAAATAAAATGAAATAAACATAACGTAATAATTTTACAATGTTACGCACTAAACTACAACATCATTTTGCTTAACATTTAAAGTACAACATCCGTTTGTTTAACATTTAAAGTAAGTACACGTAATTAAAAGACTAAATCAAATTTATTTTTTTTAATTTTTAGATTTATGTTTTAAACAAACAGTAGCGTCTATTGACAATTATTTTGAATTTAAAACAAAAAAGTCTTGCCAAATATAAATATTCATAATTTCTCAGTTGCAGTTGCTGTTTTTTAATTGTACGTCCTTAAACTTCAGAACACGCATATGGTTATATATAAAAATGTAATATTTTGAATAAGAGTATTCAAATATAGAATTAGTATTATATTTAAACTTGTAACTATAAATATTTTGATGTATAGTTATATAATATACTATAATAATTTATATATGATGCAAAGTTATTTTTAACAATTTGATATTTTTAAGTATTAAAATTTATTTTATAAATATTGATAAGACCAAAAAGATATAAGGGTGAATAATAATTTTTAAACACACAGGAGTTTGAAATAATTTTTTTCTTAAAATACTTCGCTGAAAATAACTTTGAAAACATTTTTATAACTATTATATCTACATTTATACTTACATTTATACTCCTTTTTGTTTAACATTTAAAAGTACTTTTAATTAAAAGACTAATTAGATATTTTTATTAATTCTTAGATTTATGTTAAAAAGAAGTAGCACTATGAGCAATTAGTTTGAATTTAAAACAAAAAAGTCAAATTAATGAAAAGTATTTATTATTTTCTTATCACCAAATAACAATGACAAAAAAAAAATTCCTTTGAATTGCAACTTGTGGTCTCATTTGTATCTATTAAGATTGAAGCTCAAATCAATTCCAACAAAGTCTTCCATAACTCAAACAGTTGTTGGAAACTGACAACAGCTTGACAAAGCCAAGAAACACTCCAAAGAAATGAAGAGTGTGATGAGGATGGAGTATGCACAACAGGGAGACATAGATACTCTATACACCTTGATTGGGCAGAAGTGTTTTAGAAGAGATAGATTCGATGCCATTTATTGAAACTCTTTTGCATGCTGCACACATGTTCAATTTGCCAATAAGATCATAATATTAAAACCTTCATTTTCTTGGAAATTCAATCTCCAAGAACTCGGACCGATCCATCTTGCTCTAGAACATGGTCACGCCATAATGGTTTATCATAATGGACAAAGAACGAGCCAAAATGAGAGGAGGTCTCACTCTTCTGCATTTGGCAAGTCAATCCAGAGATATAAATTTTTTAACAGTAATTCTCAAAGCTTGCCCCAGATTCTGTAAAAGATTTAACTACTAGAAATGAGACTGGATTACATTTTGCAGTTAAATACCAGAAGTTTGAGTTTTTTAAGTTATTACTTAGGTGGCTCAGGACAAATACTATTGAGTTGCAAACCATTCTGAACCAGAGAGACGTGGAGGGCAACACCATTTTACACATTGCAGCAACGAAAAATGATACCAAGGTATTATTTAAAATTTTTCTGTGTCTATATGAATTTAGTGTTGTCAGACACAAATAACAACTTAAAAAGTTACCAGAGATAGATGAACAAGAGATAAAGAAGAGAGTTAAGTATAATTATAATGTATAAGCAAATCTTCTGGTAAAGGATCCAGATAATAGAGACAAATATATGTATAAATTTCAGTTTTAATTGAAAAACTACCAAATGTCATTTTCTTTTTGAAGAAAATTAACTACTATATTATACTTAAACAAGAAAACTAATCTATATTACATAAACACAATATCAATTACAAAATATTTATAAAAGTTTTTCGGATTAGAAAAACTAAAAAAAATAGTTTGATAGATATAGTTAACTGTTTTAAATTTGCTTTAAAATACCTACAAGCATTTATTGGAATATAATTGGATTCCAGTTACCAATTCATAAGTTATTAATTAGAGTGATTTATCTAACACTGCAAGCTATAATTAAGTTGTTGTTGTGAGCAATATTGTGTCTACAGACAATGAAATTGTTGATAAAGGTGATGACAGATATAGATGCTGCAAATTCGAGTGGTGAAAGGGCAATTGATATAATAGAGAACCAAGAAATTAAAAAGAATTTGGAGAGGGCTGAAGCAAGAGTTAAGAGATTTAGAAAAGTGCTTTCGTTAATGGTATCAATGAATGAATGGATAATTCGAAAAACTGGAATGAAAGAGAAAATGTCGAATGAGATACGAAACGCGTACATGATAGTGGCTACTCTTATTGCAACCACAACTTATCAAGCAGTATGGAGTCCACCTGGTGGATTTCGTCAAATTAATGCAGTTGGAACTAATAACACTGTAATTCAAGATCACGGGCCATCAAATTCATCCAAATTTTATGAAGGGAAATCAGTGATGTCAGAAACCAAGTTTATGCCATTTTCAACCACAAATGCGTGGGCCTTTATGACCGCCATTATCACAATTATTTTGCTGATGCCTAGGAATGTGGGATGGTTTCTATTGTATCTGCCAACATGGCTCCTTGTAATGAGCTACTCCGTCTCTATTATGGTCATATCTCCCAGTGATATCACTGCAAACCTCATGACTTCCTTTTACCTAGTCCTTCTTGTAGTATTGATTTTGGCTTGTCTTTTATTTTTCAAACGTTCACTAATGTAAAAGTATAAGAATTCCATGACAGTGATAATTCAACTGTTATAATAAATGATGCTGTGATATTTTCATAATACATATTTTTATAATTTAGCGTAAAGGAATTTGAATAGCAATAATAATTATTTTTAATTTTTATAGTATATGTTTTATAATTGTTGCTTAAAAGCAATATGCAACATTTTTTTCCAACTATTTTGAGTAAGAAAAAAATAAATTAATATATTTTATTAAGTAAAAATTATTGCTTATACCTACTTTATACTCTTTTAACCGTTGACATGTAAACATACTTAAAGTAAAAAATAAATAGTATAATTAAAACAAATTAAATAACACAGAACTTATAGGTCATCTAAGCAATTTCCATATATAACTTTTTGGCAAAGATTAAGGATTAGAAGTCCTGTCAAATATATATAATTATTCATAATTTCTCCGTTATTGTTTCTTAAGTAATTGAACCTTAGAACACGTATATGATTACATATAACATTCTACTATTTGTATAAAGTTACTTAAATATATAATTAGTTTGATATTTAAACTTGTAATTATATTTTTCTTTTATGAATAGTTATATTATAAATATATTATAATCATTTATATATGATGCAAAGTTATTTTTAACAATATGATATTTTTAAATATTAAAATTTATTTTATAAATATAGATAAAAATGTAGTCAAAAGAATATAAACTAAAACAAAATGATTTTAGCGAAAATTTATTTTTATATAAATAATAATTAAAATTTTCGTTAAGTCATTCATATAAGGTTTCAGATTTTCCAACTAAATCATCTGAAAAAGTGTTTCTCGAAGCGTTTTTAAATTCCAGAAAAAATATATTTAACAACAGAAATCTTCAAATCCTTATTTAAATATCATATATTTAAAAATCTTTATAAAATACTAAGAATTTCAAAACTTTAATACATATTATAAATTTCAAAACCTCCATAAAATTTTCACATGATATTAATTTTAAAACTTATAAAATATAATGAATTACAAAACCTACGTTGTACCAACATATAAAGCCAATCAAATCAAATTCTCTAAAACACTAACCAAAACTTATTAATAATTTGCTTTATTAATTAAATTAAACGTAATCTTACTTACAGACCAAGCAACTCTCCAATTCAAAATTCCATTTCTTATACTATTTTATTCTTAGGAAATTTTCCTATGTTTTTCTTAAACATATATTAACCATGATTCCATAATCTTAAAATATTTTTCATTTGCGACAAATACATATGGTACCAAATACATGAGCACTTGCCGTCCAAATCTTTGCTTAAAATAAAAAGGTCGGCAAAATATTCAGCCCTTCTCTATTGTATGTGGGATGGTTTCTATTGTATTACAAATTGAAGTAATACATATTTTATTACATGATGTTACGATAGTTACACATAATAGAAATTATAAGAAAAGAAATTCAATGCAACAGTAGTTTAAATTGAGAAATAAAAAAATTATAAAAAATTAATCAAAATTAAATTTGATTATTATTTACTATTTCAATTTATTTAGATAAAATAACTTGTTTTAAAAAATTGGTTAACAAGTATATTACTATAGGACAAACAAATAACTAATAAATGAGGAATACAACTACTAGGAACACAGGGCACCAAGCCAAAGAAATTGTTAGGTTCTTCAAAGTTATAACATCAAATCTAAACATTAACCTTTTAAGGCATACTCAAGTAACTAATTATTGCCATTGTGAATCTCTAGTTTACTTTTCTTTGTTCCATTTTGGCATCAAGCTTTTCTTATGACCTCTTGAATTGCCTTTACAATTTTGGCAGTAAAACTAGAATTTTTTTGCTTGTATAACTATACTCCCAAGTTAAACAAGGAGAGAACACCAACAACTCCATTTCACTCAGAAGTGAAACATATATAATTATATATGCATTCACAAGGATATTCAATTCAATATCTATTCACTTAGTGCACTTACTATATCTTTTTGCTGATAATTTTTTTTTAATATATACCACAGTTACCAATCTTGGATTCAACATGTATCTCTGAAAACGCTATAACGAATTAAGAACATATATATATATATATATAATCTTAAGAAAAATCACATTAAATAATAGACAACTTAGGTCATCTAAGCAACTTCCAGGTATAACCTCCTCCATATAATAATGCACTGTTGCTGTCATTATTCTTGGTGTGGTCTGGTATGGGGGTATGGTGCTGTCAAAGGGTATTCTGCTGCACAGAATATTAAGTAGCCAAATACAATTTGTGTTTTTTTTTCTCTTAGTGCAGATTTGAGCTACTATTATTTTATTTTGATGCTGATTTTGGTAATAGTATTAAGAAAAACTGGTGTAGAATTTACATCTGTGTACACCAGTTTGGGATCAATTAGTTGTAGGTTTTTTTGGTATCTAAAGTTTCAGATCTTTTGGGTTTTTGATTTTGATCTAAAGGGACTGTAACCTTGTGTTTTGTATATGGGTTACCCTGAAATAACCCTTTAATTTAATTTATTCATTGCTGATAAAAGAAAAACAAAGACTAAGGGTGCTAGCTGTAAGGACCGAGAAAAATAGTCTTAGAGTAGAAATGGTACAATTAAAATGAAACCTGAATAACTAATTTTCTATTTATATAGCTATATAAATAGAAAATTAGTTATTCAGGTTTCATTCTAAAAGAACCAACGTCTCTCTAGAAGTTTCCTTTTCCTTTTCTCTCCCTTCTCTCTAAAATTCTGACCTCCTCGCTTATCTGTTTGACGATCCACCATTAGACTCCTGGCAGCGAGATCTACAAGACTGCCCGATCAGAATCTTTGATAGATAGGACGATCGGAGTTTGTCATTGGACTCCTGGCAGTGAACTCTATGAGATTGCCCGATCATAATCTTAGATAGAGTTAGATTATCCTTAAGCTTTTGGTGGGTTGGAGCTCTTAGTGAGCATCTGCTCAAGTCCAGGTAAGAGAAACTAGTCTTATTCTTTTCATTAAAACCCTAGGTTAAAAGATTCTGGATGTGGGGGGTGACGTGGTCACCAATTCCAATTGTTTTTGCTTGCAGGATTGTCTCTTTTGAAGAGTAAAGTAATATATTGACTAAAATAGTTGACTTTGAATATTTTATATTGATTTTAAGGTGAATAAGTTGTTGAAGGTGTGGTTGTTTGATTTTAAATGATGATTGATTTAAAAAGCATATATTTGGAATTAATTATGTATTTAAGTAAAGTTTGAGATATATTTGGATTGTTTAGAAAGTTTAAATATGATGTGATTGAGTGGTGCATTGATATGTTAAATGATGCATGTAATAAGGTTAAAGTGTGATCAAGACATAGTATTTTCAGGAAAGGAAATACCGTGTTGAGATTGTTATTAGGGTGTATTGATTTGTGAGTGTCCTGTGAATGAGACGATCCTGACTCTACTGATATAGTGGAATCACATAGATGAAGTTATTCAGTTGGTGAGAGTCGAAAGAGGTTCATTTGGCTGAGTCTGAGGTTTGAAAGAACTGATCAGAGCAGATCAAATGGATTTACCCTGATGAGATATTGAGATAATTATGCGCATGGCTGTGTGGGTTTCACAACAGTAGTATGACATGTGCAGGTCTCTGGATACTAATTTCAATACACGAGTCTTCCGGAAGTAGAGTCAAGTGTTTGAGTATGTGAGTCAGTAGAAATCTGAGAAGAGTAATGTAGATGATGAACGTGATAGACACTTGATGGTTATGTGAAATGTTTGAGAAATTGTATGAGAATTTATGAATTTTGTGTATCAATTTGAAATTTAAATTATATAGAAAATTATGTTATAGCTAGCTTACCCTGTTATTTGTTTGTGTTTGTTTCTTTATTATCGTGTTGTGCACGGGAGCAGATGAGATTAATTGCACGTAATAGAGCTCCTAAGTGAGCAGCTGAAGGATGTGAAAATTTTAATTTCCATGTATATATTAAAATCTCTATGAAGAGGGATATTTTTTTTAGATACAATTATGAGATAGTTATATATATTCATATGTTAAGTAGATAGTGTTTGTTTTACTTTTATTTTATTATATATGGGTAAAAATTAGGGATGTTACACTAGTCAAATATAAATAATTATTCATAGTTTTTCCAGTTGCTGTTTCTTAATTCTACGTCCTTAAGCTTAAGAACACGCATATGGTTACATATAAAATTGTACTATTTGAATAAATGTATTTAAATATATATAAATATATTATATTTAAAATTGTAAATATTTTGATGAATAGTTATATTTTAAATATATTATAATAATTTATATATGATGCCAAGTTCTTTTTAGCAATTTGATATTTTTAAATATTAAAATTTATTTTATAAAGATAGATAAAAAAAAAGTAGACATAATAACTTTTAAACACCCTCGTTGAATTTTTTTTTTAAATACGTCGCTCATAATAACTTTTAAAGTATTTTCGCCCAACATAATTATTATATGTATATTTACACTAAACTACAACATCCTTTTGTTTAACATCTATCGATAATTAGTTTGAATTTAAAATAAAAATAGTCAAATTAATAAAAGTATTTATTATTTTCTTATTACCTAACCATGACAAAAAAGAAAAAAACATCTTTTTCCTTTCAATAACAACTTTTGTTACCTTACTAATTATAAAAGATTACTTTCACACTCTATAAAAATTATTCCCACATAACAACTACATATTAAAAACATTAAAAACCAATTTTTGACTACGTATTAACTACTAATTTTTTATTATATAATGAGATTGAAGCTCAAATTGATTCCAACATAGTCTTTCATAACTCAAATCTTTGTTTGGAAAACACACCACTCTTGAAAAAGTAAGAAATATCCCAAAGAAGTGAAGAGTGTGAGGACGATGGAGCTTGCAGCAGAACAAGGAGACATAGACCGTCTATACAAATTGATCGTGGAGAATCCTCATGTTAGAAGAGATAGATTCCACACCATTCATTGAAACTCCTTTGCATGTTGCTGCACGTGCGGGGCATGTTCAATTTGCAAAAGAGATCATGATATTAAAACCTTCATTTTCATGGAAATTCAGTCCTCAAGGATTGAGACCGTCCACCTTGCTCTAGAACATGGTCACTTTACAATGGTCTTTCATCTTATAGAGATGGACAAAGAACTTGTTCGAGCCAAAAGGAGAGGAGGTCTCATTCTTTTGCATTTTGCAAGTCAATACGGAGATATAAATCTTTTAACAGTGATTCCGAAAGCTTGCCCAAATTCCGTAAAAGATTTGACTACTAGAAATGAGACTGCACTATATTTTGCTGTTAAATACTAGAAGTTTGAGGCTTTTGAGTTCTTAGTTAGGTGGCTCATGACAAACACGGTTGAGTTGCAAACCATTTTAAACCAAAGAGACGTTGAGGGCAACACCATTTTACACATTGCAGCAAGAAAGAATGACACGGAGGTATCATTAAATCTCTCTTCCCCTTTCTATGAATTTAGTATTGATAGGTATAAAACACAAATAACAACAAAAAAAAGTCACAAGATGAAGAGAGTTAAGTTTAATTATAATGCATAAACAATATTTTGGGATCCAGAAAAGTTTACTAATGAAGACACAATAGTAAAAGTTTTTCCAGAATAGAAAACTAAAAAAAAAATATAGTTCTAGTTAAGTGTGGTTTAAATTTCTCAACAAATGCTTGAAAATACCTACAAACATTTATTGGAAACTGAAAAGGTTTTATAATTGGATTGCAGTTAAACTAATTCATAAGTTATTAATTAGAGTGATTTATCTAACTCATTGGAAGCTTGTTGTGAACAATATTGTGTGTACAGGCAATGAAATTGTTAATAGAGGTGATGACAGATCTAGATGCTGCAAATTTGATGGGCAAAAGGGCATGTGATATACTAAACAACCAAGAAATTAAAAAAAATTGGTGAGGGCTGAAGCAAGAGTTAGGATATTTAGGAAATTCAATTCGTTAACGTTATCAATGCATGAGTCGCTAATTCGAAAAACTGGTATGAGAGAGAACATGTCGGATGAGATACGGAATGCATAGTGGCTACTCTTATTGCAACCACAACCTATCAAGCAGTACTGAGTCCACCTGGTGGATTTCATCAGATTGATTCAGCTGGAACTAATAACACTCTCATTCTAAGTCATGGGCCATCAAATTCATCCAATGTTTATGAAGGGAAATCAGTGATGTCAGACACGGACTTTATGTCGTTTTCGACCACAAATGCATTCTGCTTTTTGACATCCATTTTGACAATTGCTTTGTTGATGCCTAGGAATGTTGGATGGTGTCTACTGTATCTGCCAACATGTCTCCTTATGATCAGCTACCACATCTCTATGGTGGTCATATCTCCCAATGATATCACTGCAAACCGCATGACTTCGTTTTGCTCAGTCCTTCTTCCAATATTGATGGTGGCTTGTATTTTATTTCTCAAACGTTCACTAATGTAAAAATACAAGAATTCCATGAGAATGAGGGTTATAATAAATGATGCGGTGATATTTTTATAATACATTTATAGATTGTGACTAAAAAAGGACATAATAGATCATAATTGTGATGGTTTACTTGTAAGACATAATAACTCACTTACATTTTAATCTGACATACTAGGCCTAATTTTAAGCTAGGATTATGCAATTTCAATTTGTTCCTCACGATACCTTCACCCTGTTCCTGGTTAGTGTTCATCACTCTCACTACTTCTCACTCTTTTTCTGTCTTCTTCAACATTGGTGTGAACTGTCCACTCATTCGTGCTGGCGTCATTATATGCAACTTTGATTGGTATTTTTGCATCTTCGGTTGTATCTTTGTGTTTCATCTATATTCATTTTCCTTTGGTTTTTACTTTGTGTTCTTATTGAGTCATTCGAGTTGCAAGTGATAATTGATCTCCATCTTGAAGAATTAACGAAATTTAGTTGATAAAGTTGATTGGAAGTACACAGGCAGAAAACTCTCCAACACTCAAGTAACTAAGAGTATAATAATATTTAAGTAGTAATTAAATATCAAGTATTGAGTAAGTGAAAAATATTCTCCGTGATTGTATTTATAAACATAAAGAGTCATGACGTGTATTAATAACATTTCGGTAAAAAAGAGTGATGTCGAGCTTCACAACCATGTTGGGATGATTTCAACTGTATTAGAGCGATTACACTAGCGAGATACATGGTTAACTGCAGGTGGTTAATATCCATAATGTTAATGGACATTAACTGCTCCACTAAATCAAGACCAGGTAGTACACAAGTCTCCCAAGCTCGAAAATGGCCCATGAGTCCTCCTTCATATGCTTCTTTTACAAGAAGTTTTCTATGTGTTCCTTGGGATATGCAAAGTTTTCCTTCTTTAAATAAGTACACCTCAGAAACATAAAAACCTCCTTGTGCTCTATGTTGGCACTCAGCAAAAGTGGGTGCAAAATCATGATCTTCTTTATAAAGTTCAGGTATGTTTTCAAATCTAAGAATTTGGGCTCCAAGTTTAGAAAAGAGGGCATGTCTCCTTGATAGAGCATCTGCTACAATATTTGTATTGCCCTTCTTGTATTTGATAACATATGGAAATTGCACAAGAAATTGCATCCACTTTGCATGTCTTTTGTTCAACTTGTGTTGACCCTTCAAATATTTCAAAGACTCATGATCACTATGTATGACAAATTCTTTTGAGACTAGATAGTGTTCCCAAGTCTGCAAGGCCCCCATAAGTGCATAGACTCATGATAAGTGTAGAATTCAGAAGTATCAATCAATGTTTCTAAGAAAACATTTGTTTCAATTTATCTTGTTAATCAATAACAAGTAAAAATTGATACAAAATATATCAATGTTCAATGTAACACTTAATATCACTTATCACAGCAATTTCAGTTATTCCAGAGAATCAAACAAGTCTGCAGAGATAAAAAAAAACTACATATTGATTTTTAAAAACAACCAATTAACTATACGAGTACAAAATATTATGCATAAATACTATAAAGCATTGATAAAGAAAGCATAAAAGAAACAAAAATTTATACTGGTTTACTCACAACAAAGCTACATTGAATCCCACTTCACACCAAGGTAGATTTCACTAAACTAAGCACATTTTTTTTAAAAGAAATACAAAACAGTTCTTAAACACTACAAGAACATAAACCATTCACTGCAATACCTTGACATAGTAGTGATACACACCAAGAAACCCTATCTTTGCTCCAACAATTACAAAAATACAAAACAGGATGTAAGAGAACAAATTAACCTTAACCGTGAACTAAGAAATACAACAGGACCTCCTAAGTTCTCAACTGCAATGAAAATTTTTGACCTCAACCTAAACTACGAAGGTTTTGCTCCCAGAAAACTCAAAGATCTTTCAAAGATTAATTCTTTCAAAAACTTTTCTCACTAAGACTCACATATGTAAAAATATAAGTTGTACGAGTAACTTTTTTTTTCTGAAATAATGCAGACCCTGTAGAGAAGTTTAATAAAAACAGTGTTTTAACAAAAGAGTACAGTTAAGTAAAATCAATTTGTTAAAAAATCGGAACAATAAATGGATTTTACTTAAAAAAAATTAGATATAATTACTTTATTCGTCTCTATATTTATGATCAATATTCAATTTAGTATTGTAATTTAAAAAAAAAATCAATTTAATCCCTATAATTTTTAAAATGTATATAAAAACAGTGTTTTAACAAAAGAGTACAGTTAAGTAAAATCAATTTATTAAAAAATCGGAACAATAAATGGATTTTACTTAAGAAAAATTAGATATAATTACCTTATTCGTTTCTATATTTATGATAATATTCAATTTAGTATTGTAATTTGTTAAAAAAAATCAATTTAATCCCTATAATTTTTAAAATGTATTTAAATTGATAATTTTCATTCGTCAAATGATGCTTATCGGAGAGAGAAATATTAACGTAGCAGAGAGACATGTTTATACATCAGCCTCTATTCTCATCCACGTGGCAATCATGAGGTCTCCGTGGAGGACCCACCGCCTTCCAGTCTTTACCACTGTGGGGCCAGTGTAGTTTTCTTGTTCATAATGTCAGATTTAATTATTTTTTAAAAGTTGTTAAATTTGCAAATGGATTATTAATAATCAATGCTCTGAAATTGCCTGACCAGATCTAAGACTTATTATAATGTGAAAGGAAACTCAAAATTCAACACGTTCAGTTAGGCCATTCGCGTGTAAATTAATTTATCCCTTTCGAGAATTTGACTCAAAGTTTAAGAAAAATTAAAATAACACAAAACAATTTAAATAAATTATGTTTTTCACATTGTCACACGGTCCCCAACGTTGTAGTTCTTACCTCACTGTAATTAATTCACAGATCCATGTCAAAATATTTTATTTGAAAGAGAACACCAAAATATAACTTAGTACATGTATAAATTTAATTTATAATTAACATTTTCTGAAAAAAATAATTTTATATCGAGTAGAAGAATATAAAGTATAAGAAAAGAATAATTAAATAAATAAAACTATTTATTTATTGAGATAGGAAAGAGTAACAAAAAATATTTTTATATAATAATTTTATCAAACAAGAACATTTGAAGACTTGCTCCACTCTTATTGATGCAAATGTATTGTTTTTTTTTATCTTGTGTTCTAAAATACGACATTTAACTCAAAAAGAGTGAGAATAATTGTTTTTAAATAATATTATGTATTAATTGTGGTAATTTAAAACATGTTTTACAAAGAAAAAAAAACAAATACTGATTTTGTATATATCAAAACATGGATATATTTTTTCAAGAGAAAAAAGAAACAAAAAGAGATACAGAGTATCTATCAGGAATATGCCAGTAATGAATTTATTTTGTTGCCCATAGTTGAGTAATTATTTCATTATGGTTAATTAATTAGTTAATCAATACTATAATGACAGTTAGCAACAACTATTACTCTTGCATCAAAAGTATAATAATCAATAATACTGATTAATTTGTACTACACTGGCCCATAGTGGTACAGGCTGGAAGACTATGGGTCCTCTACGGAGACCTTATGATTGTAACGTGAATGAATAAGGTAATTATATAAAAAAAATTAATATACATGAAAACTTGAGGAAATAGAAAGTATTCAAATTAAAAACATTTCTTGTGTTACATATTAAAACATGATTTTTCAGTATATAAAACATATTTTAAAAAAATATAAATTTTGTTAAATATTTTCAATCAAAAGAAAGAAATATGGCATTGAATAGCTAAGCCTCAAAACCAAAAACCTGCATCTGTGTTACGTGTGTGCACAGCGTCATTGTGCTACATGTTCAAATAATTTCTCAGTTGTTAGTTTCTTAATTGTACGTCCTTGAACTTCAGAACACGCATATGGTTAGATATAATACTGAATGTATTGAAATATATAAATAGTATTATACTTAAACTTGTAATTATAAATATTTTGATGTATATGCTCTCTCAGTTGTAATTATAAATAATATTCAGAACTTTAGCTCTTCATTCACATTATTATATGAACTCTTTTCAATGCCTGTTGGGCACTCACAGGCTACCAATGGTCAAACATGGCTGCTTCTTTTCGTTACGCCTTTTGATGTGAGGAATAAAATACACCCGGGGTTTGCATACTTATATTTTAAATATACCATACTCATTTTATAATATGATGCTATTTTATTTTAAATAATTTTATATTTTTAAATATTAAAAATTATTTTATAAATATAGATAAAAAATAGTAGACCAAAAAGATATAAGGGTGAATAATATTTTTTAAACACGCACGTTTCCTTAAAATACTTAGTTGAAAATAACTTTTAAAGCATGTTGGCCCAACATAATTATTATATGTACATTTATACACTATGTTAATAAAATAACTATAGGTAAATAATATAAAAATCAAATCAAATAAACATAACATAACATAATAATTCTACAATATATAGTACAACCTCCTCCTTTTGTTTAACTTTTAAAATACACTTAACTAAAAGACTAAATTAAATATTATTTAATACTTAGATTTATGCTTTTGAAAAAGAATACATCTATGGATAATAATTAGTTTGAATTTAAAACAAAAGTGCCAAATTAATAAAAGGTATTTATTATTTTCTTATATAAGAAGGACAAAAAAAGTTTTTTTTTTCTGTGAATGGCAACTTGTTACCTTCTATATTAATATTGAAGCTCAAATGGATTATATCAGTCTTTCATAACTCAAGTAGTTAGTGAGAACACACAACTCTTAACAAAACCAAGAAACACTTCAAAGAAGTGAAAAGTGTGATGGCCATGGATTGTGCAGCACAACAGGGAAACATAGACCGTCTATACATGTTGATTAAGCAGAATCCACATGTTTTAGAAGAGATAGATTCGATACCATTTGTTGAAACTCCTTTTGCATGTTGCTGCACGTGCAGGACATATTGAATTTGTCAAATCATGACATTAAAACCTTTATTTTAATGTAAATTGAGGATTTAGACCGGTCCACCTTGCTCTAGAACATGGTCACACCACAGTGTTTTATCACCTTATAGAGATGGACAAAGAACTCGTTCCAGCAAAAAATGAGAGGAGGTCTCCCTCTTCTCCATTTGGCAAGTCAATCTGGAGATATAAAGTTTTTAAATGTGCTTCTCAAAACTTGTCCAAATTCAGTAAAAGATTTGACCGTTAGAAATGAGATTGCATTGCATTTTGCTGTTATACACGACAAGTTTGAGACTTTTGACTGTTGGGTTATTCTGAAGCAGGAAGATGTGGAGGGCAACACCATTTTACACATTGCAGCAACAAAAGATGACACGGAGGTAAATATATGTTTCTCTATGAACTTAGTGTTGTTAGGTATAAAGCACCAACAACAACAACTTAAAATTCATAAGTTGTTAGAGTGATTTATCTAACTCATTGCAACTCACTGACTGCAAGCTTGTTGTGTGTACAGGCAATGAGATGGTTGATAGAGGAGATGTCAGATCTAAATGCTGAAAATTTGATAGGCATTTGATATAATAGAAAATCAAGAAATTAAAAATAATTTAGCAAGCGCTGAAGCAAGAGTTAGGAGAGATAGGAAAGTCCAATCGATAATTACATCAATACACGAGTGGATAATTCGAAAAAGTGGTTTGAAAGAGAAAATGTCGAATGAGATACGGAACGCGTATATGATTGTGGCTACTCTTGTTGCAACAGCAACCTATCAAGCAACAATGAGTCCACCTGCTGGACTTCTTCAGAATGATGCAGCTGGCACTAATAACACGATCATTCCAGATCCTGGGATATCCATTGTCGATGAAGGACATCAGTGCTGTCATCCATAAACTTTACGATGTTTTGGGTCGTAAATACGTGTGCCTTTCTCATATCCACTGTCGCAATTACTTCTATGATGCCTAAGAATGTTGGAAGATTTCTACTGTATGGGTCAATATATCTCCTAACAGTCGGCTACTCCTTCTCTATGTTCTACATATCTCCCGGTCTCGCCTGGGCGAGTTTATTTTTCTTCCTCCTTTTTCCATTATCGATTCCATTATCGGTGGTGGCTTCCGTTTTGTTTTTGCACACCTAGATCCAAATGGTCCCATTGACAGTTGTAATTCACTCATTGTAGTGATAAACAGTGCACAAATACTTTTATTATTTTAAGTTTTATTTCTGCGTTTGGATATTTTTTTGGGTCCATTATGTTTCTCCTTTGCGCATATATATTAGATTATCTTTAAACATGATCGACACATGGTTATCAGTGGTTATCAGTTTTTCTCTCTCCTCTCGTGTGTATTCTATTTTGGTTCTCTCTTTCAGAGATTTTTTTCAAGTGGTCTAAATTTCAAGATTATGGAAGTTATCACATAATCTTAAAAATGCCTACATGAGAACACTACAACCTAATGATCTAACTATCATTCTTGAAGTGAGTAATGAAATGTGTCTTATCGTAAAAGAATTAGTTTAAGTTTTTTTTATAAAGCTTCTATGTTAAATATTATTAAGCAACTTGACATTTTAACTATGCTGAAATAATTAGTAAAGATTTCAGAACTTTTATGTGATGGATTTTTATGAAGTTTGGGAGAAATGCAATGTTATGATTATTTCTTAGATCACAAATTGCTCAAACTACAATTTATAATGTGAATGATTTATGGGATGAACTTAAGGAAAGGTTTTTGAAAAGAAACCATTACATATTATTTTATGGATTCTAAGATTATGTGGGAAGAATTAGATTCTTTATGTCCTCTGCAACATATGTAATGTTAGATACAATTGTAATCTTCTTAAAATCATTGTCGATTGTAGAGAATTTGAATGTGTCATGTACTTTCTAAAAGGGTTCATACAACGTGGTGAAAACTCAAGTTTTGCTTAGTGAATTACTTTTGGGTATTAATCGTGTTTTTTCTTTAGTTCTTCAACAAGAAATGTAGTTAAACGAGATGGTAGATCTAAACAAGGTTTTGATCAATAGTGATGGTAACAAAACCAAAGAATGAGTAATAAGAATTATAAAGTGGCTTATCGATGGAGAAAATTGGAAGAGGAAAAAGAACTATAGCTAAGAGTGTTTGTATTACAATAAAATTAATCATACTCATAAATGAGTGTTAATCAAAGCATGAAAAGAAATAAAAGAACAATCATTGAAAAGAAAAGAATGAAAAATATGATACATAAAATGAAAAATCATCACAAGGTACATTGACAAAATGATCAGATCATGAAAACTTTGAACTTAGAATAGTTGTAACAACTAGTTTAAATTCAGCAATCTTCCAAAATTTCATCAACAACACTATTGAAGAATAATGTTCCATACAACAACTAATAAAGGTAACCTAATATCGTCTCTTTTATTTTGATGCATCTTCTACCCATTTAGAATGGATGATACATTGAAAATTCTTTATTGATGAGTTGAGGAGAGTGGGTATGAGGACTATATTTTAGGCACAATTATTTCATCACATAAAACTGGAGTCCTGATACAAAATCACCCTCTACCTTTCTACTGGACTTTATATCCAACATGATCCAAAGAAATAAACTCTCAAAAACTAGATGCACAAGATTTGTGATGCACAAGATCACATAAAACTGGAGTCCTGATACAAAATCACACTCTACCTTTCTACTGGACTTTATATCCAACATGATCCAAAGAAATAAACTCTCAAAAACTAGATGCACAAGATTTGTGATGCACAAGATCACATAAAACTGGAGTCCTGATACAAAATCACCCTCTACCTTTCTACTGGACTTTATATCCAACATGATCCAAAGAAATAAACTCTCAAAATCTAGATGCACAAGATTTGTGATGCACAAGATCACATAAAACTGGAGTCCTGATACAAAATCACCCTCTACCTTTCTACTGGACATATCAACATGATCCAAAGAAATAAACTCTCAAAAACTAGATGCACAAGATTTGTGATGCACAAGATTTGTAACGTGTTCTAAGCATAAAAACCATGATAATACCATGGTAAGAAAAAAAGTTTTAATGAAGATTATTTAGCGGAGGTTAATATAACTTTAGGAATTGATTTAATTAATGAAGTTTTTTTTTTCTAAAACCTCAGCAAAATAACAGAGGTATTATAACTTTAGTTAAATTTCAAAGGTTTTATTCTAAAACCTCAGCAAAAGAACTGAGTTTTTTTAACCTTCGTTAATTTTCAAAAGTTTATTCTAAAATCTAAGCAAAATGACGGAGATTTTTTAACCTTCGTTAATTTTCAAAGATTTATTTTAAAACCTCCATAAAATAACGGAAGTTTTTTTAACCTTCGTTAATTTTCAAAGGTTTATTTTAAAACATCCACAAAATAACAAAGTTTTTTTTTAACTTTCGTTAATTTCCAAAGATTTATTTTAAAATCTCTACAAAATATTTTATTTTTTTTCAAATCTCAATAAATAAATATATTAAAGTTTTTAATAAATAAATAATTAAAATATAATTTTAATATATTTGATAATTAAATATTATTAATTATATTTTTAATATGTTTATAGAAATATTATATCATAGTTTCATTTAATAACTTTATATTATATTAAAATAAATTTATTTAGCAATGCTTAAGATAATTTTCAGAATAAATTTGATTCAAAAAAATATTTTTAAACCTCATTAAATATAAAAAATTTATTTAAAAACCTCCGTTAAATAGTAGAGATTTATTTAAAAACTTTCATTAAATAAAAACCTCCATTATATAGTAGAGGTTTATCTAAAAACCTCCGTAAACTACTCTATTTTTATTTCAAATTCTTTTTGTTTTTTGTTTTTACTTTTTATTTTTTTCCTTTGCTCTTCACTTCCAGTAGACCTAACACTACAAGAAAAAGAGGTTTTAATGAAAGTTATCTAATGGAGGTTAACATAACCCTAAGCATTAATTTAATTAATGGAGATTTTTTCTAAAACCTCAATAAGATAACGGAGGTTTTTTAACCTTAATTACAACGGTTTATTCTAAAGCCTTGATAAAATAATAAAGATATTTTAACCTTGGTTAATTTTCAAAGATTTATTTTAAAACCTTCGCAAAATAACTAAGATTTTTTTAATCTTCGTTAATTTTCAAAGGTTTATTTTAAAACCTCCGCAAAATAACTGAGATTTTTTTAACCTTTGTTAATTTTCAAAAGTTTATTATAAATCTCAGAAAAATAAAGGATGTTTTTTTAATCTTAATTAATTTTCAAATATTTTAGATTTTCTCAAATCTCAATAAATAAATATAATTAAAGTTTTTTTAAATAAATAAGTAAAAATATAATTTAATATATTTGATAACTAAATTCTTAAAGTTTTTGAAAGTATAAGTTTAAACATATAATTTTTTAAAAAAATATTCCTAATCTTAAATATTTATTTAATTAAAATTAATTAAATATTTATTTATTTTATATAAATATATTTAATAAAAATTTACTATAAGAAAAACTAATTTTTTTAAACTTTTCCAAGGATTGATTTTCAAACCTCAGGAAAACACTCACACTTTTTCAAAATTTGAATAAAAACTATAATTGTAATTTTTTTACTGTTTTCTTCTTTTTCTTGTTACTTTCCCACCTTCTCTTTCTTTAGCCACAAAACCCATTTATGCTTCTTTTCTCCTCCTCTTCGCCTGCTGCTACTCCAATACAGAATCGCTTTTCTAGGTAATTGATTTCTTCTTCCTCTTTTCAGTACATATTCTCTCTCTCACGTCCTTATATACGCTCCTCCACCATCGTTCTCTTCCGTGAAAGCAACACTACCGTCATCACCATCGTTCTTTCTCTACCTATTTTTTTTTCCAAATCCCGTTTATTCATTAATAATGAATGTGTTTTCAGCTTCAGCTTTAATGCTTTGAGCTTTTTATAAATAAATGAATCAACTAGCTATTCAATAATATAAGTGAAGGTATCCTGCTTTTCGACTTAGAATGAACTGTATTATGAATTTTGCTTTGCAGTGTTGTTAATTAGGATTAGTTTTATATATTGGTGTGTATCTACCACTTTATACATCATTAGCTTGATTACTCAATAAATTTTAGCTCATTATTACTACGCCTGCCTTTTAATTACAAGTGAAATGGATGTGGACTATATATAGAAATTTCCCTATATTTGTCATGAATCTGGACATTTAGATTCTGTTTTTTAATTCAAAATTGTTTATTCAGCCGAATGCTTCAGCAGAAGAGACTGTTATTTCACTCACACAAAGTCCAGGTGATTAGTTATCTTAGATCTCTCAAATTTATTATTTGCATTTGGTCTACAATTATTTATATCTATTGTATTTATTTATCTATGTTTGTTAAAGTTCTTTTTCAATAAATAAAATAAATAAATAGATATAAGATTCATCAATTGATAACATAGATCAAAATATTTATAAAAATACACCAAAGTATATCAAGTAAACACATTGAAATTCAAATTAAACACAAAATATGAGTTAAAAAATTACAAGGAAGCAACATAAGTCGAAATAGGTTAAAAATAATTTCCATATTATACTAAATTCTTCAACAATCACATATGCTCCTCTTGATGTCCAAAATTTGTTGGCACACTTCCTTGATCAGAAACCTACAATATAAACATGTACCACAATTAGAAATGTAAATCTAAAAAATAAAACAAGTTATTTAAATTTTTTAAACATTACTTATGAAGGATTGAACATAGTCAACTCAAGAGGCAATTGACCTTGATAATTTTGAATGAAAAAATCCATCATTATCTCAAATATTTTTTTCACGTTCTTCATATCTTTTATTTTGTTCATCCAATTGTGACTTTAATGCAATAACCTATATTAAAACACAATTTATCATGAAAAAGAGTGAGAAAACCATACACATTAAAAAATAACTAATTTATCAACAAAAGCTATACTACATTTGCTATAATTTTTAATTTTGTGTCAATAATATTCAACACAACATTTCCAATATTGACATGATAATCTAAAGTAAACAACACCAAATTGCTACATAAGAAAATGCATGTTCAGAAACTTAATTCTCCAATTCTCTATAAGAAGTAGTTAAATATATCCCAATGCGAGAATTTCTAGTATATCCAAACACATAAGAAGGGAAAGGTCCAAATCCCATCCCTCGAACACGACTACAATGTTCTTGACTTCCAAAGGCATGAGCTAGTGAATCTTCAATTGATATATCTTGTGAGAGGGAAGATGTATTTGACTCATATGCTTGAATATTTTCCTACAAATAATGAAAAATGTTATAAATGAAGCTCACATCCAATTTGGTTGAGTTTTCATCTTTACAAAAATATACTCACCCCAATCTCTCTTGCCCTATCATTCACAAATTTTCCATTAACATGTTTATGTGTTGCTACCCATACTTCTCCCCTACTAACTTTGCGACCAAGCTCTTGCTCCTACAAAATGTAACAAAAGTATATGAATCATGATATATGTTATAACAAAATTTATTGGAGAATCAAGTTACCATCTCATCTTTCTTCCGTGCAATGCTCTTGGATCCACCAGTATGAGGAACTATTTACTTCTTTATATTATCCTTGTTTTTTATGGCAATTTCCTAAGCATACATGTAGTAAAATAACTAAATATAAGTAAATCGACACTTTAAAGAATAAAGTAGTTTTTATTACCTTTGTCCTTTAATTTAAACGGTAGTCAACAAAAGAAGCCCAAATGGTCTTTATTCATTACTTCTGGACACATTGCAATAATTTCATCTCTATTGTGTGTTCCATCATCTCTTTGTTGCCATAGTTGTTGCCTATACTCAGTCCATTTTGTGTTAAGTGATTTGAAGATATATCTTACATGAGCATCAAATTCAACTTCAAACTTAGCCTTCAAAATTATTACACAAGTAAATTTAATGATAATTGCAACATAATATCAATTAAAACATAGGAAAATCCAAAAATCAATTACTTGAATGGTTTTCTTAAGTATATCTTCTTTGTAATCGTTGGAAATCTTCCTCCAACTTTGATAGCTAATAGGAAATGCATTAACATTTCTTGCAACACGACCTAAAAACCTATTCAACAATGCTCCACTATCATCAACTGGTTGGTTCTCGTTATTCCAGTTCACAAGAATCCTCTCATCAACAGATGAAAACCATACATCATTTGCTGTTAATTGTTTCTTAACCTTTTTGCCTTCACTATCTGTCAAAATTATTGTTAGTTTAATAGGACGAACATAAAAAACAAATACAATGTGAGTTTGCAATGTATTGATTCAAGCTTACCAATGACATTAACAAGCCATGATCTTTTACGTGATACATGCTTTGATTGTTCAATTTGCATCTCCATGCCCACATTTTCTTCTCTTTCTTCATCGGATTGTAACCTTGGTGTAGGTTCAGATGTAGATTCATGAACATATTCATTTGTATTATCAAATTGAAATTCAGGTGCGGAATTGTTCTTAGTAGTAGAAATTAACCTATGAGGTGCATGTGGGGGAGGAGGGTTCTTATTATTATTCTCTATAGGATGAGAATTCACATGAGGTGCTGCATAATAATTAAATGAATACATGTGACAAATAAGATATTTTTAAAGAGAATGCCAAATTAAAATATAAGTACAAACATCTTACTAAATGGAAGTTGAGTATGAACTTGATGTGGATTATTAAGCATAAGAGGATGAGTATGTACTTGAGTTGCTCCTAAGAATAAACATATGATATACATTAGTTATGTAAGTATCATGTTCAAAATTAGCAAGCAGACTAAACACTTTTAATTCTACTTACTTGTGTTATTGAGGGTCTCATGTTCTGTTGCTCTAGTCTTCTTGATGGACATTTTCTTCATCTTCAAGTATTCTTGAAATAATAACATTAACACAAGTCAAATTAGAAATTCAATAAATCATAATTACCTAATATAATGCATGTATAAGTAATAATGATGATAGTTTAAACAAAAATAATATACAAGTTTTCAATTAAAAATAGGACCTTGTTAACGATATACTCCCTTCTCCATTTACAAGTAAGGTTTCCAAATTGTTTTGTACAAATGCTTCACATTCATAAAAGGTGACATCATTATCTTCTCCCATGTCATATAAGTCTCGTGGCTTTAGATGCACATGAATGCTTCAATCTTTAGCTAATTCATCCACTGCATAATAAATCATTTGTGCTTTTTTAGCTTGGATGTATGGTTCATCATCATCATTATCACCAGTGTGTATCAAACGTGTAAAGTTTACTAGTGTAAATCCAAGATCATCTGTCATAATCCCTCTAGAAGTAGTTGTATTAGCCCACATACATTTGAACAAAGTAATAGAAAATTGACCATTATAGTTTATCTCAATTATGTCTACCAATTTTCCATAATAAGGCACACCCCAAATTGCATTTGATTGTCGATGCTACTTGCATAACTCCTTGTCCCAAAAGTACCAAATATCCCATTGTTTTGTGTTTTAAGTCCTTCATCTCTCTCCAATGTACGAAACTTGAAGTCATTTACATTGTAAGCATTGTAAAGTTTTGCACAATCAATTGGCCCCATAGCTAAGAACTTTAGATCATCTGAGTGGGGTCCATTCAACTCATTTCTTATCTAAAAAAGAGGAAAATATGATCAAAACAATTCTATATATTCAATATAATCAAACCTCAACAATATAAATTATAATACACGACGAGAAAACCATTCTGCAAATTCTCTATGAACCTTCTTATCTATCACAGAGGATGACCGTGTACGACTTCTTAATTGTCTTCGTATAATGTCTCTAAATTCTCTAAATTAAATAAATAATAATTACATGGTTAGTGTTCAATTGCAGATGAATCATAATAAGTTATAAAGTCAAAGTACTTACTGAAGAAAAGGGTCAACTTGGGCACAATTAGTCAATATATGACGATGTGCTTGTAACTTTTCCTTTGCTGATAAAGAGAAGTAAGTAAAAGACCAAATTGGTCTTACAACAGGTGGAAACAAAGTGCTTGCACTAGATGACATAGTGTTTGGTTCATCATTAACACACCTTATTCGATTAAATACAGTCTCAATTTCATTTAAATATCTTGAACAAAAGGTTAAAGACTCTTCAGCCATGCAGCCTTCAGCTATTGAGCCTTTTGGTTGTGCCTTACGAACATAGACTTCAATTTTCCTAAATATCTCTCTTCTTTTTCCTAAATGGGATACATCCAACAGTCTTGTTCTTCTTTCTTCTTTTCCATCTAGATTCATTATATTTCTTACAAACTTCTTTGTCTTTGTCTTCTCCATAGTACAACACGCAATCATTTAGACAAGCATCAATTTTGGTGTAATGAAGGGCAAGCTTATTAATGATTTTCTTAGCTTCATAGAATGAACATGGAATTTTAGCATAATCAAAGGCATCTGCTAACAACTCCAATAGCATTGACGTTGTCTTGTCAGTCATTCTACATAGACATTTGATGTGGTACAATTTGAGCGAAAGAAAGTTTAGAATACTTGCCACATCCTTCATACAAACTTTGTTGTCCATCATGCATAAACTTCAGATACTCAACAATTTCATCAAGCATCATTTTACTTGATCTAGGATGCATATCCTCATCATCCTCCACGTTATCATCTTAGAAAAAAAATTCCCGAATGCGTCATTAACCATGACACATATGGGATCATTACGAGAAACTTTATGCTCATTTGATTGGATAACTGGAGGTGTTTCATTCGTATTTTGTACAAAACTTGTCTTGCCACGTTGAAGCCAAAATGTATAACCTTTTGGAAAAGAATGAAGAATCAAGTGCTCATGTGTTGCTTCTTGAGTTTTCCATTTTTTAAGATTGCATTTCGAACGCTCTTATTAGCAAATGCAAAGTCCAAAAATTTATTCAATCCATCCATGTACTGATATGTATTTCGAGGCACGTTAATCCAAGATTTATCCGAAACTTAGCATGAAAGTTTTAAAAAAAACATGTGTAAGCAAGAATATTAAAATGCATAAAAGAATAGAAGTGAGATAAGTGTATAAACAAGAAGATATGAAAGTGGTAAAAGAAATCTATTTTATTTCTATTTGAACTCAATTAATTATTAATTAGTATTGGAATCTGGATACTCTCACTTATTTTTTTGCCGCAAGAATTATTAATTAATATCTCTTCAGTCTTCAGAGATAATATCTCTGAAGAGATCCCTGATGGCAATCTTATTGCAATCTAGTAAATAGAACGTTCCCAGGGATCTAAAACAATTAAAGAATGTGATTTCCCCTTATACCCTCAAACTAGATGATTACATTGGAAACATCTTTACACTAATCGTTGGAATATTGGATTGTCGCCTTGAGGAAGAAGTTTATAGAAGAGACAAAGGCTGTCCGTGAATTGACACAAGTGGCTAAAAAAACATGAAAAATATAGAAAACTGCACCATGCACTTGTATCTGTGAATCACAAATTCCTTGAACAAAAATTGCTAACAAAAAATTCACGTACCTTGTGCCTCTAACGACCACTTAGACTTCCCCTCACTTAGCTTTTTGGAAGCAAGTGCCTTTGGTTCATCAAAAGAACTGAAAAATCCAGTATAATTGGATGTCACACATGCATGTCACTTACAAATCCAGTTATGCTTTGTAGTAACTTATGGTTTAATGATACTATAAGATATGTTTTGTAGTAACTTATGAAATTTTTTATCTGATGAATTATGTAAAATAAAATTTATCTAATTTGTCACTCTTATTGAAAAGTGACATTCTATACAAGTAATGTGCAGGAAAAAGTTTAACTCATTGAAATAGTAGTATCAAATAAATTATTTCTAATTATTAACTAATCATGCCGCTACTGAAATAAATATTTTACATAAACACTAATTCATATTATTATAAGAAAATTACAATGTGAACAACTTTTAATACTAACTTTTACCTTGATGGTTGGCTCTAAACACTTAATTTATTATTATAGTGAGTAGTATACGAGTTTCGTAAATATTATTAATTTTCTATTTTGCAGTATTCATCTTATTTCATTTGTTTTTCTTTTATTTTTGTGATTAATACCTAAACCTAAGGGTAATAATTAGTTAAGCATCCTTTGACGTAACCAAAGTGTTTTTTGGTATGTCTGCGGAACACCAAGATTTCTGGTCAATCAAGATTCTAGTCAAATGTCTTCCACAGTAAAACAATGTTCAGAGCATAAAAAAATCCCCAAAGATGTATAGAAAACAGGTATTGGTATTTGATACAACTTAAGACCAATTCCAACCAACATTAACATTAGCAACTTTAGTACAGGTTTGTTTGCTTGACTAAATGCAGACCCCCACACACCCCCCCCCCCCCCCCCCCCCCCCCCTGCTTTCTCTCTCTCCTCTCTTATCATTATTCTTCAAATCTTCTCAAACTTAACCCTAAACTACTTACTCATCTAAACCATGCTTTATGAGAAGAATATGTCTCATCTTATTATCTATATTTTATAATTTGTAGTGATAATTGAATGAATAAATGTTAAACTTGGGGAATAAATAATTGGCGATGGCTTCACATTGAAACAGAATCAAAACAAGAAATAGTAAATTAAGTAAATTTTGGTACTGATAATTTTTCTATACAACAAGCGTTGCATATGATAGATCAAGTGCCCCTAAAGACTGTAGGGTCTCTCGTGGGCTGCAGGGCCTTAATATTAATTCTGTAATTGACATTGAAAAGATGTATCTTTTATCAGAATTTACTTTTGACCTTGAGAAGAGCAATGCTCAAACATTCAACGTGCTGAACTCTGGTGCTTTTGGTCTCATCAACACGGTAAGGCTCGATTTTACATCCAACCGTGGAAGCCCTTCACACACATGTATATATCGGTTTAGAGTCCATGGTCATGAACCTGACTCGGTTTCTATGATGGCAGTGGAGTCATAATGTGTATGCAGTGTTTTAACAGACTAGTACTAAATTTATACATGAAAGAGAAAGTTATTTAAAATATAAACCAAAGGTTTCTATGCTATTTTTTTTAAGGAGGTTCTAAAATATTTTAAGTAGGTTTGAAAGCTATGATACTTTATGAAGGTTTTGAAATCCATGTTATTTTACATAGATTCTTAAACTCATGATATTTAACAGGAGTTTTAAAAGGCTTTTTCTGAGGTTTAAAAAAATCTCAGGGACACATTCCATAAGGATGATTTAGCAGAAGAAACTGTAATCCTGATAAATAACTTAATTAATGGAAGTTTTAATTCTGGGTAATGTAAAAATGAACTTCCATTAAAACCATTTTTTTTTGTATCCACCCGTAACATGCTTATGCTATTCCAACACGGAACATCGCACGTATGTTCCACGATTGGTGATGTGGTGTTTGTTATTTATTTAACGATCTTGGAACCCTAATATTTTTATCAGTTTTTTTTTTCGTCGTTAGTGCTTCGTTCTCGTCATTCTTTGTGGCTATAGTTTGTGGTGGAGATTTGCGGTTGAGGTTGTGGTTCATGCTTCGTGTTTCGTCTTATACCTTATTCTCATCAATTCTTGATTCATAGTTCGTACTCAAGGTCGTTGTTCATTCGGTGTGGCAATAGTTTGTGCAGTTTGTGTTGATGTTTTCCTCTTGGTTGAAATATTCTTGCTTAAATGTTTCGTTATTTTATGATAATAATAGTATAAAATCTTAAATGTGTATATATCCTTGGGCTAGCTTTTATGGATTCATACTATGTTTCACTACTTTTCCTCACATGGATGTTTAAACTGCTAATTCTGAAGCATTCAGGTTGAATTAATTAAACACTTAAATAGATGCCTACGCTGAATTAATTAAACACTTAGATAGATGCCTACGCTGCTAAATCTGAAACTTTTTCATTATTGAATTTTTAAAATTAGTGCTTTAAATGTGAATCTGGTGATGTTCTATCTTGAAATGAAAGTGCATATTCTGTTTATCCATGTGATGCTTTAAAAAAGGGAGGGAGGGATGAAGCCAATGCTTGGTGTGCTGAGATTAAGAGTAGCAGCAGAGGAATGAGTTATCAAATGATGCAGAGTTGGCAGCGTAGACAATACACTAGTTATGGAGACATTGCTTGTCGGAAGATCGGAAACGGCTCCTTTGGGGAGATCTATTTAGGTTTTTTGTTTATTCAATCAAATTCTCTCGCTCCTCACATAATATTGACATTTCCCTTCCTATTCAAGATAGGTGATGTATTATTTTGAATGCTGTAGGTAGGGGATTTGATTGGAATTCAGAGGCATTATCACTTTATACTAATATGGGTTAACAATTAAAATTATGACTTTTGTAACCTGTTAAGCTGGTGTTTCAGCTTGAAATTTGGTGCTAATTTTTGTATTTGTTTATGTTAAGTATTCACTGGATTCTTTACATCTTCAAGTGCACTAAACTTATTTACTTGCACTTTATTTCTTATCCCTATCGTGCTTTGAAATTAGGAAAATGTCAAACAAAGCATCCTCATCCTCAGTTGCTGTATGAGTCCAAGCTGTACAAAATCCTACCGGGAGAAAGTAAGGACCATTTTTACATTAATTATTGTATCCTATTTTTTTGTTTGCATTTATTGCAAGGAGCATAGTACTACCTCCCTCTGTAGTTGGCTACTATATAATTTATATCTAGTTGTAACCCAAGTTTGGTTTTGGTTGTTGGAAATTGGAATCCCAAATGTCAGATGGTTTGGAGTCGAGGGGGATTACAATGTTTTAGTGATGGATCTACTTGGACTCCGTCTTGAATATCTATTTAACTTTTGTAGTAGATAGCTTTCACTAAAGATAATTCTCATGCTTGCTGATCAAATGGTAGGCTATGACTAATTTTGTAGACTTTTTTGTGCCCCTTTTTTTTATAAATTTTAAAAAGCTTTTTTTTAATGATCCAGGTCAACCGTGTTGAGTTCATTTATTCTAAATCGTTTCAGCTTTTTATTTTCAATTATTATTTTTTGCTATGACAATTATAATTAATGTTAGTCTCTTGAGGAATGACTATAGAAACTTTAACCATTACACCAGTCAAGTTTTGTTGTCATATTATGATTATTATTATACTTATGAGTGTGATTATCAATACTAATATAAATAATAAAACAAAAACTAATAACATTCTTCATATATTTAATATCATTATTATTATAAATATTATTAATTTTATAAATAATGTTAATTTTATACATATTTTTATTAATAGTATTTATATTATTAATGTTATTATTACTTATATGATTAATTTTGTTATATTACTAATATCATTAATATTGTTATTATTATTATTAATATTATTCATATTATTAATATAATACTAATTATATTATTTAAATGATTATATTAATATTATTAATTTTATAATATTAATAATATATATAAATTATTTATGATTATTATTATTTATGAATATGAATTATGATTGTATAATTTTTCATATTATATTATTATTTTAAATATTATGTATATAATTATTATGATATTTGGTGGTAGGTAATAGAGATTCGTGGATAATAGATCGTAGGTAATAGAGATTCGTGGGTAATAGTTCGTAGGTAATAGAAATTCGTGGGTAATAGTTCGTAGGTAAAAGTTGGTAGGTAATAAGATTCGTGGGTAATAGTTGGTAGGTAATGTTGAATTTACCTACGGATTCAGATTCTGTGGGTAATGTCCGTAGGTAATGTTGTTCGTAGGTAATATCCGTAGGTAGTGCTGAATTTACCTACGGACTCAGATCCGTGGGTAAAAATCCGTAGATAATACTGATTTTTTTTGTAGTGTAATGGGATTAGGAAGACGTGCAAACCAGGTGAGTAGTCTTGTTAAAATGTGGACTTTGGATATCTTGTTTGTTCTCATATTTATTGAGGTATTTAATGCATTGATGTGCATTTAGGTTTATGCTATTGATTTTGGTTTGGGTAAACATGGTTGTTATATTATACCTTTAACATTTTTATGTTATTTAATAGTTATAATATTTTTATTATTATCGAATGAATCAATGCTATGGAGTGTAGCTTCCCTTAGAATGTGTGTCCAAAAAGAAATTACTACTATTCACCCTACTCTCCCTCAATTTGCTGAATTTGGTAGTAGATGAAATTTAGTAATTCACTATTCTTCTACGCACTTTTACATTTCTAATTGTGATACATGTTTATATTGTTGGTTTTTATCAAGGAAGTATGCCAACAAATTTTGGACATCAAGAGAAGAATAGTGATTGTTGAAGAATTTAGTATAATATGGAAATGACTTTTGACCTATTTTGTGCTTTGTAAGCAATATTTTATGTTTTCATTTGTAGTATTTTATAGTACTATTCGTCTTATATTGCTTCCTCATAATTTTTTTAACTCATACTTTGTGTTCGAATTTGAATTTTAATGTGTTTACTTTATATATTTTGGTATATTTTTATCAATATTTTGATATATCTTGTCAATTGATGAATGTTATATTCATTTATTTGTTTTATTTATTGAAAAAGTACTTTAACAAACATAAATAAATAAACAAATACAATAGATGTAAATAATTGTGGTTTAAAAAACACATGAATGCCTAAATGATAAATGAACAAAAAAAAATCAATTTTTCATAGTTTTGAAACCTATGGTATTTTTTACAGAGGTTCTGGAACCTATTGTATTTAACGGAGGTTCTAAAACATTTTACGAAACTTTTGAAATCCATGATATTTTATGTAGGTTTTGAAATCGATGGTATTTTATGGAGGTTCTGAAATCTATGATATTTTACGGAGGTTCTAAAACCTGTGGTATTTTATGGAGGTTCTAAAACCTGTGGTATTTTACGGAGATTTTGAAACTTGTGGTATTTTATGGAGGTTCTGAGACCCATGGTATTTTATGGATATTCTGAAATCCATGATATTTTACAGAGGTTTTGAAACCCATAGCATTTTACGGAGGTTCTTAAAGGCTTTTCTTGAGGTTTAGAAAACCCCCGAGGAACATGTTCCCCAAAGATTGTTTAGCGGGGGAAACTGCAACCCTAGGTAAATGACTTAATGGAGGTTTTAACTTTGGGTAATGTAGAAATAAACTCTCGTTGTAGTGTAGAAAAAATCATACTTGAGCCTTTAGCCCCATTTAACGCAGTGCCTCATGTCTTCTACCAAAAACCACTATGTGCCTTGTTGCTGCTGGGATGAGTGAGTGGAAGTCAATGCATATCATAAAAAGCATATTTAAGATGTGAAAGAAATATTTTTAATTTTATTTTTTCTTTTATGTTTAAACTAATTTAGAATTTAAAAAGTAATAGTAACTTTTAAAGAATTAGAAAATGAATTAAGTGTATATCTATGCATAAATAAATTTTAGACGTCAATTTATTCCATAAACGTCTACTGCAAAGTTTTTATGATATGAATAATGTGTAGTCTATATTTGTACTGCTTGTGGAAGTTGATTCTCATTATAATTTAAGTTCAACATTCATTGATGGAAGACCATATGTAGCAACTTTACTGCAAAAGAAAGTACTTTTAGCGATTACAAAAGTCGATCGTTAAAAGCACTACAATCGGTCGCTAAGCACATTTGCGACCGAAATAGCCACCAAATAAAGATGGTAGCAAAAACCCTAGTTGCAAAGCAGTTACTAATCACATTTTCTTCACTATTGTGTCGCAAAATGTTTTGTCACTAAAATTTATAGCAACCAAATTAGCGACCAATTTTTTATGAGAATATCAGTCATCCGACTTCTAGGTAGAGGTTAAGTCATCCTAAATGTATATTTAATTTTATCTTTATATTACTATGTCTGTAATTTGATTTGTTTATATTGTAGTTGGACGCCAAATCATTGTGCTAGTGAGGTCATTGGAAATTGCATTCGATCTCAATTTAGAGGTCCATATCATTATTATGATGCCAATCCTGAGGAGGACAAATTGAAATGGTGGACTGACTTTCAGGTAATTTAAATTTTGACAAACTAGAGTCATTTGTTTTCTTGTTTTTCTTGTGGACTGAAACAAACTATTTTCTTGTTTTTAACAGACTAGAGTCACTTGGGAACCTCAGGATGAATGCCAAATTAAAAAGGTCTACGAGTCTAAAGTTAGAAAAAGACTTTGTGACATGTTGACCAAAGGTAGGGCAAAGGGTGTCCGATCTATTTGGATAAGTGACCAAGCATGGGCTAAACTTCTAAACTATTGGGATTCACAACAATTCAAAGATAAATCAACTCAAAATAAAGCCAATAGGGGTTTAGCTCGTGGTGGAGCACTGCACTCCACAGGTCGAAAATCACATTCAGATATTGCAGTGACCTTGGTAAGTACTTGTCACTGCCTTACATGAAAATAATTTTACATTTGCAACCTATAATGCTTTTAATTGTACAACATTATTAGGAACGTCAATATGGTCGTCCTCCAGAACCTGATGAACTATTTATGGCCACCCACACAAACAAGAAGGGTGAATGGGTTGATACTCGTGCTCGTGAAACTTATGTAAGTTATTCTTTTAACTTTTTTTATATTTATATTTTAATTTCCTAATGATCTATGTAGGAAAACTATCATGAGCGCTTGAGGACCCTTCAAGTAAATAGTTCTCAGGACTCTAACACTGATGTCCACCAATTTGACCCTACAACTAAGCTCCAAACTTGGAAGGAAGTTGCCGAAGGAAAGAGTAGAGGTCGGGTGTATAGTACGACAGACTTGGTTGCTAACTTCCGCAAAGGAGTCTCTTCCCTGACTCAAGCCTTTGCTTCCGACACTTCACAATCTGAGCATGTGATTGAAAATCAAATGCTTCGTGTTGAACTTAGTATGTGAAGTTAGAAGTATGCACACATGGAGGATGAGATGAAGGTTATAAAAGAAAAACATATCTCAATGGGACGTGACAAAAATGCTTCCTATAGCAACACTCAATTTGATCATGAGTATGATCCAGAGCAGGATGATCAACCTGTTCCTTAAAGTGCATCCTATACTGTAAGTTTAACTATTTGACATTTTTATTATATACTAAGTATTTTAATTATTTCATATTTTTATTTATATTGTTTGTATTTTTTTACAGGTTTTCATAGATCACATCACTATGGGATTCATTTTAGTGCTTTTAGTTTAATTTGTAAAGTACAATTTTAATTTTAATATTTTTTTTAAGTATTCATATCCATTTTGAATATTTGAATGGATCAAAGACTTTGTTTAAGTATTTGTATTATTTTTGTACTCTGGATGTGTTTGTGGATGTATTGTGAATGATAGTAATTTTTCTAAATGTGATTAGGTTGATATTTAACTTTTTTACACGGGAAACTAGCTAGAAAAACAAAATAAATTATTTTTTTTATCCCTTTATGCGTCGGTCTTTGGCCCACGCAACATCTGATTTTTTTTTCATTTCATCGGTTAAACTGACGCATAAGCGATATTTTAATTTTGCGTCAGTTTGGCCCACACATAAGCCGCCACAATTTGTGTCCGTTTTGCATGGGCTTGGCCCACGAAATGTGCGTCCAACTTCTCATCCACACTCATTTCCATTTGATTCCAAGGTTTTTTCGTGGAAGTGCTGGCCAACAAAAATCCAACGCATAAACGTCCATTTTTTGCTTGTTAAATTCGTTTTTGGCCTACGAAATATTATATTTTTCTTGTATCTAGGGCAACAAAACTCTGATGAACCACGACATCAACAACCACATCAATAGACATACAATCTCTACTCAAATACTTAATGACATCGCTGGAATTAGTCCAACCATATGTATGCACAAAATTCTTCTAAAGAATGACTTAACCGATTAGACAACCCCAAAGAAGAGTCAGTCCTAAACTTCTAGACGTAGTGAAAATAAAGGTGACTAAGATATTGAAGGTTGTGATCATCTACCTAATATCTAATAGTACGTGAGTTGTTGTTTCTTAATTGTATGTGGTTGAACTTCGGAAACGAACATGAATATATATATATAAAATTGTACTTTGGAATTCTTGGTGTAAATGACAGAGCTGCTGTTATGGAAGGCTATGTTTCCTGAAGAACCCCAAGGCATATACTTACAAGTCTGCCTGTACCACAGTAAAATTGAAATTTGGTAAAATTCATTTTATTGTATCGGAAGACCGTAAGTGTATTTGTTGGACAAGATATATCTGGACCAAAACGGTGGTGCTGGACAGGTGCAGGGGCACTCCTCAAGTGTTATATTCTGCTTTTAATCCTCCATATTATCATGAAGATTGTGCCATCATTGCTGGTGTAATTTGATGCAGGTTTTCTTCTGGATTTACCAGTAGAAGAAGTATGTGAGTTGGATATGGTTTGTAGAGCTATGTAGGAAGCTTAAGTTTTTTTTTTTATCACCAATAATAAATAAATAAATGAACTCACTTTAGGGGTGATTCAACCTTTATACAAAACACGACACTATTAGCACACCTCTCCAAAGCACCCATTACCAAACGAGGAAAAGAGCCCCGACCTATCAGAAAATAACCAACCAACAAACAAACAAACTAAAAGTCTTCTAAAGAATAACCAATCCAAACTCACAAACAGCCAACACTCAACCCACACATAGAAACCAATCAAAGATAACAATAATCGAACAACTTATAACAAATTGAGACAAGACATAGGGGCCAAACACCAATCAGAAAAGGAAAATTGAGCAGCAAGAACTTTAGAGGTAACCCAAGTCCAAACATTTAGTTGAGCCAAAGAAAAGATTTCAAGATGATCCACCATTCCACCAATGAAAATGATATTATTTCTATGATTCCAGATCTCCCTTACCATAACAATCCACACGCTACCCAAAACAAAGTTGACAGAAACAGATGCCTTGCATAAAGAAATCTGAATAAAATTTGAGAAGGGATCAATGGGTGCAGCCGACACCAAACACCACGAAAGACACTGGCTCCAAACTAACTAGGCAGTTATGCACCCAAAAACAAATGATTCGTAGATTCCTCTTGTACCCTGCACAAGCAGCAAATAATATTGTCAACCACCACCCCTTGCCTAACCAAATTAGCTTTAGTAGTAATATTGTTTTCCAACACCCTCTAGGCCAAAACCTAAGTAGCAGGGAAAACCTTACAATTCCGAAACATATTATAAAAGAACGAGAACTCCCCTTTGCCTTCTCCCCTCAACAGACTATAGGCAGATTTCACCGAAAAGACCGGGGGCGCATTACCTTTCCAGGACCAGCAGTCATCAGAATCCTAAACAAGACCCAACCTAGTAACCTCCTCATACAGCTGATAGACGTGAGTCTTCTCCCACTCAAACAAACTTCTATGCCAAACTAGATTCCACTTCCACACCGTTAACCCAATTCCCACAATCCTCCAACAAAGACTCTTTACTGATGCTCAGGGAAAACAATCTCGGATATTTGCCTTTCAAAGCAACATTACCCACCCAAATATATTCCCTAAACAAAATACCCTTCCCGTTACCTAGTTCTCACTTAACACGATCTTCAAACTTGTCACCCCAATCCTTCGACACCCACACCTCCTTCAAATCTTTCCACCAAAGGGACCCGGACCTGCTAGGATTGGACACTTTCAAACTTCTCTAGCCTCCATACTTGGACTCTAAAACCTCCTTCCACAAACCATCCTTGGAGGAGACCATCCTCCAAATCCATTTTCCCAATAGAGCTACATTAAATAGTTTAATATTAATAACCCCAAGACATCCAACATCACGTGACTCACACACCTTTTTCCAAGAGGCTCACACAATCTTTCTCCCTTCGGACCCCCAACCCAGAAGAAGTCCCTTTGCAATTTCATAATCTTCTTCACCACAACAGAAGGAATTTTAAACAGAGAAAGGTAAAACAGAGGAATAACAGACATAACAGACTTGACATGGCAAATCCTCCCGGCCATCGAAATAAACTTACCTTTCCATCTTCCCAATCTAGTCTTTATTCTATCCACCACCCTATCCCAAAACACTTCCTTCTTATGACACCCCCACCAGCATCCCAAGGTATTTGAAGGGGGTGTTCATCACCTTACAGTTAAGAATATTCGTGAAACGACAGATCATATGGTACCCCACCAATACTGTTTTTCAAGAAATTCATCTTTAGTCTTGAAGCCAACTCAAAACAGTTTAACATGACCTTTATATTAAACACACTTTTGATATTCGCTTTGCAGAAAAATAGAGTATCGTCCACATACTGAATCATATTAACTTGAATCTTCTTAGCCCCAACCTCCAAACTATCCCCCATATTTTTCTCAACTGCATTCCTTACCACTCCTGCAAGGCCTTCAGCCACTATAAGAAACAAGAACGGAGCGAGGGGGTCTCCTTATCTCAAGTCCTTTTTGGGGATACTTAAGTTTGTTATATTGTGCTATATTTTTAGATTAAGCTAGTTAATAGATTTTGGTGGTAGAACTTGTAAAAAGGTTGGAATATCTTTAAAGTAATTTTTTTATTTTAATTTAATTATTTTTTTGTTGATAAAAAATATATAAAATTATACTATTTGAATAAATATATTTAAGTATATAAATAGTATTATATTTAATTTTGTAATTATAAATATTTTGATATAAATGCTCCTGATAAAACGTACACATCTTGAACATGGATTACAGCTCTAACCACCCTGGAAAGCCTTGCGCATACCTTAATTGACGAAAAGGGAGTGGTTGAGACAACCAAACTTCCTCAAAGCCTTGCCGACAGACTCATTGAAGAAAAGGGTGTGAGTTGAGAGAAATATAGCCTCCTTAACATTTAAAATACACTTTAAACGACTAAATTAAATATTATTTAATACTTAGATTTATGCTTTAAAAAAACAGTAGTATATCTATGGATAATAATTAGTTCGAATTTAAAACAAAAGTGTTAATTAATAAAAGGTATATATTATTTCTTATAACCTAAGAATGATAAAAGAAACTTATTTTTTTTTTCTTTGAATAATAACAACTTGTTATCTTATAGGTTAAGATTGAAGTTCAAATCTATTCCAACATAGGCTTCCATAACTCAACCGTTGCTGCAAACTGAGAACACACAACTCTTGACAAAGCCAAGAAACACCTCAAAGAACAAGAGTGTGAAGACGATGGAGTATGCAGCACAACAAGGAGACATAGATAGTCTATACAGATTGATTGAGTAGAATCCACATGTTTTAGAAGAGATAGATTTAATATCATTTGTCGAAACTCCTTTGCATGTTGCTCCACGTGCAGGCATGTTCAATTTGCCAAAGAAATCATGATATTAAAACCTTCATTTTCTTGGAAATTCAATCCCCAAGGATCGTGACCGGTCCACCTTGCTCTACAAAATCGCAGTCGCAGAATGGTCTTTCACCTTATAGAGATGGACAATAGTCTCGTTTGAGCCAAAATGAGAGGAGGTCTCACTCTTCTGCATTTGTAAGGTACTTCTAAGTTTCTGACCCAAATGATAATGCTTAACATATTTGAATGCTAGGAATAGATTTGAAATGTTAATTGCTATCAACATGTGATCTTACTTATAAGTTGTTTTTATAAATATGCGAGGAATCAATATTTAGAAAACATCTTAATAATTTTATAGATGCGAGGAATCGACAGAAATGTTTTTTATACTAACATCAATATGAATCAAATGGCACAATATTGTCTTGCTAATCAAAATACAAAAGAGTGAGAAAGATGAACCTCAATCCCTATTTTTCCAATTGATACAACAAACTCTTCGACTTGTTTTCTTATTAATCATTGTCATCATAACAACTCTCGACAAACTTTTATTATTTTGTTTTATATTTAGTGAATTTATTCCTTGTGGGTTCGATATTTGTTCTTAGGGACAAATTATTACTTCTGACAACACGATGTACTTACTATAGAAAAGTCATCAACTACCTTCTCTACCCTAATGAAAGAAGAAATGTTGAACTGATCAAGTCATTGTCAAGACCTATAAATTGCAAAGGTCTTCTTAACGTTCCTCTGGTTGAGTACCCTACAACACTCTTCATAGGTAATGTTTGTATGAGTTGTGATGCAATTCTTATGGATGCTTCTTGGATGAATCTTGAAGGAATGGTGGAATGGATATGACGCATAAGCGTTTTAAGAATTTATGCTGCAGGAAGTGATGCGCATACAATGAAGGAGAAAAAGATGAATGTCACAAGCTTATGGAAGGAATGGAAGGTGGCTACGATGGTGTTCTGGAGAAGGAAGAGAGGTTAGGTCAACTCTTGGAAAGTTCTGGGCTGAATTCTCAAAACTGAGCGCTACTGAACCAATTATCAAAATGATGTCGTTGGGAGAAAATATGCCAGTGAATCCTATTGATTGATATTCTTTACTTGTTTTGTATTGTTATCTTTTGTTTTGTTTATTTTCATTTCCAGTGTTGTACATTAGTTGTTGAGTGTTATATAAACGATTTTGTTCCAAGATTTTGAACTTGCACTAGAGAGTCCATGAGAGTTGTATGAAGAAAAATAGAATATGTGTATTGTACCTTTTGGACCTTAAGATTGAAAGAATACATGAGATTATAAAGAGGGGGTATACATTTGGTTACGTCACTCTGGCAAGATGATTCTTCATCTATGGTAATAGTACAGCGGTCGGGGAAAATGACTCGCCAAAGGGAAACATGTTGAAGCTGTGGTTACCGATGGAGCAACAGGAAAGACTCTACAAAGCAGCAGCAAGAAAAAGTAGTTGTTGGCTAACTTTATTTGTACTTTTGCAGTTCTACCCAAATATACAAGGAAGTAGAATGATAGTTGATGGCGCTATGACCGTATTGCAACTGCCAAGGATCAATAAATCTGGAGATTTTTAAGTTGTTACCACGTGTGCTGAGGAGGGTGCAAACACCTAGTAGGTGGAGCTAGCTATGGTGAACACGTAAGAAGAGGCTTGGCTGGAACGGATGAAGGAAAGGTCAATGGGCTGGGTTGTGCTACACTGCTGAGCACAATTCTTTTTGTGGGGACTGTGAAGCTGTATTAATTACACTCATGTCTTTGGAATGGTGTACCCCACTCATGAACTATGCAGGTGTTTCATTGATTCATTGGTTCATTGGACCGTTAGCCTTGTTAGCCTGAGGCCCAATAGCAAGGCTTCTCCATCCTGTAGATTTAGCTTTGGGTTTGGGGGGAATTACTAGTACAACTCTGTTTACTTTTCTGGTGTGTTGCTGAACATTTATACTAGGTATGGATCTGTAAAAGGGTTGGGACACCTCTTAAGTGTCCCCTCTTATTTTATTAATTCATTGTTGTTCAAAAAAAATAAAATTATAAAGAGGGTTTGAAGATAGTAATATAACTCCTTATACAACTTCATCAATGATACTAAGCATTCTGAGTTTGAAGAAATGACATTGAATAGAGAGAGAACTTTGAAATAGTTAGCCAATCTAGACATTCAATATCAACACCCATGTATTCAGTTTCCACAACTAATAAAAGCAACAATTAATTATGAACTTAAATATGGACATATATATTTGCTACCTAAACCTTATGGACTAGCAGAAGAAGCCCTCACAAGCATTTAATGGAATTCCATGTGGTGTGTTCTGATGAGTGTCTAATTTCAGTAATATTGCATATTAAAATATAGGTACTTATGAGTATTAATTGCTAAAATACATATAAAATAATCTTAATTTATGAATTTATATATTTTTACATTTTTTATGATCTGTATTTGAATAAGAACATTTTATTCCCAAATTTAGTATTAATTTCAGGTTTCTAAGGAAGAATGGAGATTTGGACTAAAGAAGAATGATAAAAGCTAAAAGGAGAAAGCTGGAATACCCAGAAACGCACAAAAAGCACAAAAAGTCCAACTCAGTAGCAGAAGTTCTCGCTTGAGCAAGAATGCGTTAGACAAATTGGGTCATTTTATGTTTTTATCAATAAGCCCATCAGTGCAATGCAGGAAGTCACCTAACCCTAGCAAATTCGATTAAATATGGGGTTAAAGGCACGACCCTAGTGTGCAAGATTGAGAGGAAAATAACATTGAGTGACTCGTAACCCAATTGAGAGATTAGAAGGTGTCAGAAGAAGCGTGGCTAATTCTACCTTGTGCATTTGGGAGTAATTTGTTTGAACTCTTATGTATTGAGGTGATATTTAAATATGATATAATATTTTGTTCTTGATTGATTATTGGTATTGTTGGATTTTGTTTTCTTGTTAATCATTGTCATTCCACACACTTTTTATTATTTTGATTTATATTTAGTGAATATTTTACTTGATTATTCAATTGTTCCTCGTGGGATCGATATTCGTCCTTAGGGACAAATTATTACTTCTGAAAACGTGGTGCACTTGTCGTAAAAAGTCATTAACGATATGAGACTAGTTGATGTACCTGAGGAATTGGTCAAGATAAAGGCTTATAATTTTCATTATCTGATATGGCCAAGGATTGATTATACTTAGACTGACTCCTGCTACTACATGGACTGATATGATGAGATGATTCCAAAAAAAGAAATTCCCTTCTTCTAGAATTGCTTTAATAAGAGAAGAAATTAGTGGAATTAGACAAGGAGAAACTCTCTATGAATATAAGGAGAGATTTCATAAATTGTGCTCTACATGTCCTGATCATCAAATAAATGAACAATTTCTAATCCAATATTTTTATAAAATTTTACTACTAATGGAGAGAAGAATGATTGATGCACGCTGATGGAAAAAATATCCAACTACTATATAAATTTGATCTCTAACATGGTAAAAAATTCACTACAATTAATTCAATTTAAGAAATTCAATCAAATCAATACACGAAGTAAAGTCTTATCTATCCGATGTAGATAAAAGTCCAAGGATACAAAACAAATTGACTTAGTTGACTTAGTAACACAACTTGCCATGGGCTAGCAAGTAAACTCAATACAACTCAATATGTAGAAAACAAGAGTATGTGATATAGATCATCCAACAGATGTTCAGATGTTTGGTTGCAGTGTCAAGAGACAACTAAGCCTTCTATACAAATTCTTTGTATAGAAGAAGTTGTTGGAGTTTTCACAAGAAAACAAGGAATTAGTTGTCAAATATTTGCATGGGCTAATTGGGGATGTGATTCTCGTCGGCAAAACGGACGCAAAACTCACGCATAATTGATTTTGAAGACTATGAGACACAAAACGAACGCATGTACGGATTTAGTTAAAAAAAAATTATTTTGCATCGGCCAGTGTTGAATGTATGCGTCGGCCAGGCCAATGATAAATTAATTTTTTTTAACTTATTTATTTTAAATTTATTTAATGTATAACATTATAAGAAATATTTTAATACTTAATTTTTTATTATATTTATTTTAAATTTAATTTTTTAATATTATAATAAAATATTTAATATTAAACTTTTTAATATAAGTTAGTTATATTAAATTTATTAAATTAATTAAGTGTTTGATTCTAAAATTATTTAAAGAAATTATCTTAAAATGTTTAAGAAGAATTAAAAAAAAATACAGAAAAATAATAATTGAGTAAAAGAAAACACGTATTTAAATTATTTAAATGTTATATAAAATATTTTATTATTTTAAATATTATTTATTTTAAATTTATTTGATTTATATATTGCCACAAATATTTTATTTTTAAAAATTTTGATCTAAATTAGTTAAATTAAATTTATTAAATTGATGAAGTGTTTAATTTTAAAATTGTTTAAAGAAGTTATCTTAAAAAGTTTATAAAAATTTAAAAACATGTAGAAAAAATAATAATTGAGTAAAATATAGTAAAAAAAATTACATATTTAAGTTTTATAAATATTATATAAAATATACATAAATTTAAGAATATAAATTTAAGATGAAGTAATTAATTAATGTAAAAAGTAATGGATGTATTTAAAAATAGAGAGTCAATTTTATCTAAAAATGTTTCATTTTTCTTAAGAAAAAAAAGTTAGATAAAACTTTTGATTAGTAACTTAAATAAATTTAAATGTTATATCTGTGCAATGGATGAATGAACTAAGGATTTTGCTTTGATATCCATTATAATTTTAAAGATGTTACTTCTCATAAATGAAGCAAAAGATCATTTAAAGAATTAGCGAAAATGTATATGATACAAACATATTAAGACTAAGTGCGTGAGTAAGTTATTCTTAATTGTTAGATTTCTATAATATCCAAAGTGTCCCAAAGTTGACCACATGCTGTATAAATATCATTTTTATAGTTACTGTGTATGATCTCGAAAAGAAATTGATGTTTTCCAACTAAGAAATGCATTGTAAAGGCTGGAAGAGGGTATCATGATTTTTTTTCAAATATGACTCATTGATATTTGTGATAGTATATATAATTAACTTAGAATCATGAGATAGAGTTGATTATTAGATTTTCGATTATAAGTTCATAACCCTAGTCCATTGCAATTTTGGGTGGAACATTTGTACTTGTTTTCTTATTACACTTAGAAAGGTAAGAGTTGAAGTAAGAAGTGAATTATAAAGGCTAAAAGAGGGTATCATGAGCAATTTCAATAATATGGTTCATTGATATTCGTGGTAGTAGATGTTATTTCACAAACAAATTATACTTAATTTGATGGAATTTTTTGATCTGAAAGAAAGCCTTTTTTTTTCAATATCGTACCTTAAGAGTTATTTTTTAGTTTCGTCAAGATATTAATAAATTGGTTATTTGTACATAATAATAGATAGAAAGAATACTTGTAAGGCTAAATGGTTTTCCAAACCAAAGTTTAATTGAATTATGCATTTATTTTTATTGTATGAATTAAATTAATTTGTTGTTGTATAAATTTAATTAATTTTGTTTGTATAAATTAAACTATTTTTTTGTTGTATAAAATAAATTAATTTAGTTTTTTATAAATTAAATAGATTTATTGTTGTATAAATTAAATTATTTTTTTTACAAATTAAATTAATTTGATGTTGTATAAATTAGTTTTCTTTTGTATAAATTAAACTATTTTTTATTGTAGAAATTAAATTAAATTATTTTGTAAAAATTAAAGTAATTTTTTATTGTATAAATTAAAATAAATATTTTTGTATAAATTAAATTAAATTAATATTTTATTTTATAAATTAAATTAAATTGTTTTTTATAAATTAAAAAAAGTTTTTGTTGTATAAATGAAATTAATTTTTTTATACATTAAATTAATGTTTTTGTTATAAAAAATAAAATTATATACTTTTTTAAATTTAATTAAATTTTTTAAAGTTTTAATTTAGTTTTTAAATTTTGAATTTAATTTTAAATTTAATTAAAATAAAGTATTTTAAGGTATGCGTCGGTTGTGATCTGTTTATAAAATTTTCGTTGTCCCCGCTTTCCCAACATTCCCAACAGTTTCCCCAAATTTCAAAACCTAATTTCACTGCCTCTGCGAGCCTCCTCCGCGACATTGTCTCCTCCGCGTCGCGTCACTGAGCCTCCTCCGCGTCCGCTGCTGCTCAGTCGTCGCTCACCTCCGTGACGTCGTAGTGTGAGCTTCCCTGCACCGTGTCTCTAGTCGTTCACCGTCACGATTCAGCTCCAGCACTTGCTCCATTGTTGCTGGCAGAGGTAAATGTTTAAAGGTTCATAATTTTTTGATTCATTTTTTTTGGATTATTGGACTGCAATGTGTTGGTGTTATGTGTTGGTTGCTACTGATGTCATTTAAACTGGATGAGTTGAAACTGTGATTATTAAAAATTGCATGTCTAGGGTTTGACTTTGCATTTTTTGGATAAAGATGAATCTCGGTTATGTAGGATTTTTGATTTTAAATGTAGAATTTTGGAGTGCAAGAGGTTGTGAATGTTGAAAATTGTTGAAAATGTAGAAGTGTTGAATGAGGGAGATAAACGTTTTCATAAATTCACATGTTTGTTCTTATTATCAGTAATATGATAATGCAAAGAATAAACTTTTTCATTTTTTCATTCGTTATTTAAAAAAAAATCATGGATGAACAAAATAAATATGTTATGCGTAATGGGAAAATTTATGGGCAAGATTAGGGGAAATTTATGAAGAAATTTTTTTAGTGACGTGGGGTGTTTAAATGAAATAGGGGATGCAGAAAGTAAAAAATAAAGACAACAGATTGGGCCAGAAACTTTGAAATACTTATGTAGAGTGTGTAAATTAAATAAGGGGTAGAGAGTAAAACATTTGGGCATCATATTGGGCCAGAAAATTAAAAATATTGATGTGGGGTGTGTAAATTAAATAAAGGTTGTAGAGAATAAAAACTTTGGGCAGCATATTGCGTATGCGTTAAATGAAATTATGATGTATGTATTACGATGTATGAATGAGGATGTATGAATTATTGTACTATATTTAGCTTGAACATTTTTGTATCCTATTCGTCTAGGATTTACAAAAAGAAGATTCTTATACTAACACGATAATTATTGTATCCTATTCCTCGACACCGTCTTCTATCCCGTCTTCCTCCATCCCGTTGTCCTCTAGCATGGAGAATTTCGGTATGCATATCCACACCCCACTATATCACCTCATCACACACATATTTCATCATCTTCACACCCTCTTTGTATTTCAATACCACCAGGGCCATCATTCTCTGTTTCAACTTACCATCAGAGTGTCCCTACACCACTCCACCAGACTTGGAGTTTTCCACTCCAGCCTACCCCTGGTACATTTGTGCAGCCCACCCTTGGTACTTTTGTGCAGGCCACCCCTGGTACATTTGTGCATACTACTCCTTATCCCATTGTCCTCACCACATCTTCTCCATTTATCCCGACTACTGCTAGCTCTGTGCAAGGCCTCTTTGACCATGTTGACCATGGTGCCGCTACTGCTTCAGAGCACAACCTCACCCCTAAGGAGGTCCAGCGTGACCCTATTGGTAGGGTCATCATCCGACTTCTTAGTAGAGATTAAGTCATCCTAAATGTATATTTAATTTTATCTTTATATTACTATGTCTGTAATTTGATTTGTTGTAGTAGTTGGACGCCAAATCATTGTGCTAGTGAGGCCACTGGAAATTGCATTCGATCTCAATTTAGAGGTTCATATCATCATTATGATGCCATGCTTGAGGAGGACAAATTGAAATGGTGGACTGGCTTTTAGGTAATTTAAAATTTTGACAAACTAGAGTCACTTGTTTTCTTGTGGACTGAAACAAACTATTTTCTTGTTTTTAACAGACTAGAGTTACTTGGGAACCTCAAGATGAATGCCAAATTAAAAAGGTCTACGAGTCTAAAGTTAGAAAAAGACTTTGTGACATGTTGATCAAAGCTAGGGCAAAGGGTGTCCAATCTATTTGGATAAGTGACCAAGCATAGGCTGTACTTCTAAACTATTGGGATTCACAACAATTCAAAGATAAATAAACTCAAAATAAAGCCAATAGGGGTTTAGCTTGTGGTGGAGAACTTCACTTCACAGGTCGAAAATCACATTCAGATATTGCAGTGACCTTGGTAAGTACTTGTCACCACCTTACATGAAAATAATTTTACATTTGCAACCTATAATGCTTTTAATTGTACAACATTGTTAGGAACGTCAATATGGTCGTCGTCCAGAACCTGATGAACTATTTATGGCCACCCACACAAACAAGAAGGGTGAATGGGTTGATACTCGTGCTCGTGAAACCTATGTAAGTTATTCTTTTAACTTTTTTATATTTATATTTTAATTCCTAACATTTTCATTTGCTAATGATCTATGTAGGAAAACTATCATGAGTGCTTGAGGACCCTTCAAGTAAATAGTTCTCAGAACTCTAACACTCATGTCCACCAAGTTGACCCTGCAACTAAGCTTTAAACTTGGAAGGAAGCTATCGGAGGAAAGAGTGGAGGTCGAGTGTATGGTACGACAAACTTGGTTGCTAACTTCTGCCAAGGAGTCTCTTCCCTGACTCAAGTCTCTGCTTCCGACACTTCACAATCTGAGCATGTGATTGAAAATCAAATGTTTCATGCTAAACTTAGTATGTGGAGTCAAAGGTATGCACACCTGGAGGATGAGATGAAGGTTATAAAAGAAAAAGTTATCTAAATGGGACGTGACAAAAATGCTTCCTATAGCATCACTCAATTTGATCATGAGTATGATCTAAAGCAGGATGATCAACTTGTTCCTTAAAGTGCATCCTATACTGTCAGTTTAACTATTTGACATTTTTATTATATACTAAGTATATTAATTATTTCATATTTTTATTTATATTGTTTGTATTTTTTTTACAGGTTTTTATAGATCACATCACTATGGGATTCATTTTAGTGCTTTTAGTTAAATTTGTAAAATACAATTTTAATTTTAATATTTATTTTTAAGTATTCTTATCCATTTTGAATATTTGAATGGATCAAAGACTTTGTTTAAGTATTTGTATTATTTTTGTACTCTGGATGTGTTTGTGGATGTATTGTGAATGATAGTAATTTGTCTAAATGTGATTAAGTTGGTATTTATTGTTTACACGGTAAACTAGCTACAAAACAAAATAAATTGTTTTTTTATCCCTTTATGCGTCGGTCTTTGGCCCATGCAACATCTGATTTTTTTTCATTTCATCGGTCAAGCTGACGCATAAGCGATATTTTAATTTTGCGTCGGTTTGGCCTACGCATAAGCCACCACAATTTGCGTCCGTTTTGCGTGGGCCACGCAACGTTCGTCCAACTCGCTCACCCACACTCATTTCCATTTGATTCCAAGGTTTTTTCGTTGAAGTGCTGGCCAACGAAAATCCAACGCATAAGCGTCGAGTTTTTGCTTGTTACGTTCGTTTTTGGACCACAAAATATTATATTTTTCTTGTATCCACAACAACAAAACTTCGATGAACCACGACATCAACAACCACATCAATAGACATACAATCTCTACTCAAATACTTAATGACTTCGCTGGAATTAGTCCAACCATATGTATGCACAAAATTCTTCTAAAGAATGACTTAACCGATTATACAACCCCAAAGAAGACTCAGTCCTAAACTTCTAGACGTAGTGAAAATCAAGGTGACTAAGATATTGAAGGTTGTGATCATCTACCTAATATCTAATAGTACGTGAGTGGTTGTTTCTTAATTGTATGTGGTTGAACTTCGGAAACGAACATGAATATATATTTAAAATTGTACTTTGGAATTCTTGGTGTAAATGACAAAGCTGCTGTTATGGAAGACTATGTTTCCTGAAGAACCCCAAGGCATATACTTAAAAGTCTGCCTGCACCACAGTAAAATTGAAATTTGGTAAAATTCATTTTATTGTATCGGAAGACCGTAAGTGTATTTGTTGGACAGGATATATCTGGACCAAAAGGGTGGTGCTGGACAGGTGCAGGGGCACTCCTCAAGTGCTATATTATGCTTTTCATCCTCCATATTATCATGAAGATTGTGCCATCAGTGCTGGTGTAATTTGATGCAGGTTTTCTACTGGATTTACCAGTAGAAGAAGTATGTGAGTTGGATATGGGTTGTAGAGCTATATAAGAAGCTAAAGTTTGTTTGTTTGTTTTTTTATAAGCAATAATAAATAAATAAATAAAATCATTTTAGGAGTGATTCAACCGATATACAAAACACGACACTATTAGCACATCTCTCCAAAGCACCCACTACCAAACGAGGAAAAGAGCCACGACCTATCAGAAAATAACCAACCAACAAACAAACAACAAAATAGAACAGAGATGAACAAAAGAGAACATAGATGAACAAAAGTGTAAACTAAAGACAAAGAATATGAGAATGAATATCTCTTCTTTCTTGTTATTCCAATCAAAACAAATGGTCTGAATATATACAAGTAGTACACTCATTCTAGGGTTTAACTAAAGAAGGAAAGAATCAATAATTAAATACTAGAACCATAACACACAAAGATAAAAATAAAGGTTATTCCCCTCTATAAAGAGAAATAACTGATAATTAGAAAAGACACCCAATTATTCTCTTCTATAAAGAGAAACAACTGATAATTAGAAAAAGACACTTAATTATTCTTCTCTATAAAGGGAAACAACTGATAATTAGAAAAGATTCCTAATTAATATTAGGATCCTTCTGTAACTCTGGTATCCGTATCCTTTAATATCCCGCCACAAGCTGGAGAGCAAATATTGATGAGACCCAGCTTGGAACAAATATTCTTAAAAGATTGAGGACTTAAAGCTTTGGTATAAATATCAGCCAGTTGCTCTGTGGTGAAAATGGGAAGCAAATGGATGAGACCCTTCTTTAACTTTTCCCTGACCACGTGACAATCTATTTCTAAATGTTTTGTACGCTCGTAAAATACTGGATTTGCTGCAATGTATCTTGCTGAGTCATTGTCACAGTATAAAAGAGATGTTTGCTCAAAAGGAACTTTGAAATCTTGAAGAAGATAAGTTAGCCATTGAATTTCAAATGTAATAGTGGCCATTGCCCTATATTCAGCTTCACAAAAACTCTTTGATATTGTTCCTTGCTTCTTTGATTTCCAAGATATGAGAGAATTCCCAAGATACACACTAAAACCAGTCACTGATTGTCTTGAATCACTGCAGGTGCCCCAATCACTATCACAAAAGGCTTTGAGATGAACAGAAGTAGTGGAAGAGAAAAATAGACCAAGACTTGGAGCCCCCACTAGCGCAGAAATGCTAATCAAATGCGGCTATAGAGCCGCATTTGATCAACACACAGTTGTAAATCAGAGAAATACAAATGCGGCTGTAGAGCCGCATTAGTAAATGCGATTTACGAATGCGGTTATTTGAAATAGCCGCATTTGTATATTCTTCTGAATGAGCTGGGGTTTTAGGGGCACGTTGTTGGTGAAGAGTGGAAGGGGAGAAGAGGAAACACGGCAGCGGCGGCGAGTGCGGCGGCGGAAGCAGTGGCGGAGCGGCGAGAGCGAAATGCGACAGCGACGGAAGCAATAGAACAATACACCTTCAAAATGCAAAGCGAAACCCATTAATAACGAGAGCAATATGGAAAGCGAAAGCCATTGGAGTTCAGTGCAGTTGTTAGGGGCAATAGAAAAAAGAGAATGAGGGGCAATGTAGTTACGTACCTTCGAAAATGCAGAACTTCGCAACCAGAGAAAATGAAGAACAGATATGAGCGCAAACAGAGAATGAACGAAATTGTTGAGCGCGTAAAATTTTTAAGGTAAAAACCATTTACAAATGCGGCTAAACGTAAAAACCGCATTTGTAAATCAAGCTTTTTGATTTACAAATGCGGCTATTTGAATAACCGCATTTGTAAATCAAGCGCTTCGATTTACCAATGCGGCTATTACTTTTAGCCGCATTTGTAAATGGAAGCTCTTGATTTACAAATGCGATTATTTAAATAACCACATTTGTAAATCAAAATAATTTCAAAAATGCCACTGCGTTTTTTACGAATGCGTTTAAGCGCTGAACCGCATTAAATACGGAGCGTTCTTTTCTTATTTTTGTACTAGTGCCCTTTGATATATCTGAGAATTCTAATCGCTGCATTATAGTGAACAATTGTAGGCTTAGCATGAAACTGAGAAAGTTGTTGCACAGAAAATGTTATGTCAGGTTGGGTATTAGTGAGATACATAAGCCTTCCAATAAATCTTCTGTAGGCTTGAATATCTGTGAAAGGAATACTTCCAGTAGAAGAGAATTTCTCATGATTATCAATAGGAGTGAGTGCAGGTTTGCAGGCTAAAAGACCTGCATCGGTTAATAATTTCAATGCATATTTCCTTTGATTTACCATTATTCCTGTCTTACTTCTTGCTACTTCTAGACCAAGAAAGTATCTTAAATTTCCAAGATCTTTAATCTTGAATGTCTGATTCAAGGCTTGTTTGATTCGAACAATCTCTTTTTTATCATTTCCTGCCAATATTATATCATCCACATATACCAATAATGTTGTAAAAGATCCTTCAGAAAAATTAATGAACAAGGAATGATCATTCATAGATTGAGTATATCCCATAGAAAGCAAAAATGATGACAGTTTGGCAAACCATTCTCTGATGGCTTGTTTAAGGCCATATAAAGCCTTTTTTAGTTTACAAACTTTTTCTGGTGGAATAGAAGTCAATCCAGGAGGAGCAACCATGTATACATCTTCTTTCAAATCTCCATGTAAAAAGGCATTGTTTATGTCTAATTGTTTCAATTCCCAATTATAAATAGAAGCTAAAGAAAGAAGCAACCTTATGGTGGTCATGTTTACTACTGGAGAGAAAGTATCGAAGTAGTCAATGCCTTCTGTTTGTGTATATCCCTTTGCCACTAACCTTGCTTTATACCTTTCAATTGTTCCATCAGCCTTATATTTTATTTTGAATACCCATTTGCAACCTATGGCAGCTTTGTTCTGAGGCAGAAGAGCAGTCTCCCAAGTTTGATTTGACTCTAAAGCAGATATCTCACATTGTATAGTTTTTCTCCAACAGTCATGTTTCACAGCTTTAGAATAAGTGTTTGGCTCAACATGTGAAGAAAGAGACATAACAAAAGATTTGTAAGAAGGTGATAAATTGCTATAAGACAAAACAGAATTCAAAGGATATTTAACGCTTGAAGATGTACTGGAAACATTAAGATTAAAATGATAATCCTTTAAATACTCAGGTGATTTTTTTATTCTTGTGCTCATTTGGACACATGGATCTGATTCAGAACTTTGTTCTATATCATGATTTTCATTGAGGTTTTGGTCTATATGGGAACAATCTTCTTTTGAAACCTCAATTTGTGACTCACAATTATTATCACTGCTATTTTCAACATTATCACAAGGTGTATTATCACAAGGTGCAAGAATGGCTTGTGATGGCTGACTTAAGACAGATTGATCTTCAGCAAACAAAATTTGATCATCAATATCGGGACTGTTAGTTTCATTACTAGTATCTTGAACCCTTTGGTATGGAAAAACATGTTCATAAAAGACAACATCCCTAGACACAAAAAATTTCTCTTGATTGAATATTCAACAAAATGTATCCTTTTGTCCCCCTTGGACAACCAATTAAAACACATTTTGATGCTCTTAGATCAAATTTTCTTCTATTTGTTGACAAAGTGCTAGCATAACATAAAGAACCAAACACCTTTAATCCATTAAAATCTGCATCAGTTTTGAAAAGCATTTCATGAGGAGAATAATAGTTTAAAACAGGTGTGAGAAGCATGTTTATAATATGCGCAGCTTGTATCACAGAATATGACCAATAAATTTTGGGTAAATGAGATTGTATCATAAGAGCTCTTGCTACATCTAATAAATGACCATGTTTCCTTTCAACTATACTATTTTGTTGTGGAGTATTGACACATGATTTTTGATGTATTATTCCTTTACTGACAAAAAAATTAGTCATGACAAACTCAGTTCCATTATCACTTCTTATTATTTTTATTGTTGTCTCAAATTGTGTTTGAACAAAAATAACAAAAATGTTCCAAAACCTTAACAACTTCAGATTTTTGTTTCAAAAAAAAAATCCATGTGTACCTCGAATAGTCATCAACTATGGTCAAGAAATATTTATGGCCATGAATTGATGGTATTGAGTATGGTCCCCAAATATCTACATGAATCAAATCAAAACATTTTTCCAATTTAGATGTACTAATAAGAAAAGAAAGTCTTTTTTGCTTTGCAAAATGACAAACATCACAAACAAAAGATTTGTTATATTTAACAAAAGGAAATTTATTCTTGATAACATCAATACATTTATTTGAAATATGACCTAATCGAAAATGCCAAAGGGTTTCTAGATCACTAGCACTGACATTAACAGTATTGATGATGTGTGTAGATTCAAGGGGTTTAATTTGAAATTTCTAGTAAGATGGGATCCTGAGTATATAAAGTCTATCTTGCATCTTAGCAGAACCAATTATTTTCAAGGAGTTTTTGTCTTGAATGTGACAACAAAAGAATCAAAGGTAAGAACACAAGATAGTCTATCAACCAATTTTGTTAATGAAAGAAGATTAAAAGTGAAGCAAGGAATATACAAAACATTGTTTATGACATGATTTTGATTGAGAAAAACACTTCCAGAATAATTGGCAATGACTTGATTTCCATTTGGTAATTTGACATAAATAGGATCAACTTGATGATACGAAGTGAAGTAAGTTAAGGATGAACAAATGTGATAAGTAGCACCACTATCAATAATCCAAGAACTAGAAGAAGAAATAGAGTTATTACCAGTTTGTGTTGTCATGTTAGAAGGAATAACAAAGACTTGACTAGAAACATTGTCACTGGATTTGACCTGTTGTAAAAGAGCTAACAATGTTTGATACTGGTCAGGAGTAAAACCAATTTGTTGAGACTTCACTTCTGACTTTGAACCTTCATGATTCTGCTCATTATTGTTAAAATTTGTATTGTGAAAAGCTGCATGACTTTGATGATGGTTCTGATTTTTAAATTTGAAATAAGGTGGAAAACCACACTTTTTATAGCATGTACCAATGGTATGCCCTGTCTTTCCACAACAACTGCAAATTTTGGAAGTATATACTCCTCCATAGCTTCCACTTCCATATCCACCACCCATGCCATAGGTCGTAGCATTGTTACTATAACCTCCTTTGCTAGTAGCAATCATTACCTTGGATTGATCACTAAAAACTTGCCTCTCTTGTTGTGTAATGAGAAAGTAAACTCTATTCAAGGATGAATTATCTGATAAACTAACATGGTAAGGTGAACAAAGATCTTGTGAGGGATCAACAACTTCACCCATAGATAAATGTAGCAACCAGAGCACTAATTAGAGCTCTGATACCAAATTACAAAATAGAACAGAGATGAACAAAAGAGAACAGAGATGAACAAAAGAGTAAACTGAAGACAAAGGATATGAGAATGAATATCTCTTCTTTCTTGTTATTCCAATCAAAACAAATGGTCTGAATATATACAAGTAGTACACTCATTCTAGGGTTTAACAAAAGAAGGAAAGAATCAATAATTAAATACTAGAATCATAACACACAAAGATGAAATAAAGGTTATTCCCCTCTATAAAGAGAAATAACTGATAATTAGAAAAGACACCCAATTATTTTCTTCTATAAAGAGAAACAACTGATAATTAGAAAAGACACCCAATTATTCTTTTCTATAAAGAGAAACAACTGATAATTAGAAAAGACACTCAATTATTCTTCTCTATAAAGAGAAAAAACTGATAATTAGAAAAGACTCCCAATTAATATTAGGATCCTTCTGTAACTCTCTGGTATCCGTATCCTTTAATACAAACAAACTAAAAGCCTCCTAAAGAATAACCAATCCAAACTCACAAACAGCCAACACTCAACCCACACATAGAAACCAATCAAAGATAACAATAATCGAACAACTTATAACAAATTGAGACAAGACATAGGGGCCAAACACCAATCAGAAAAGGAAAATTGAGCAACGAGAACTTTAGAGGTAACCCAAGTCCAAACATTCAGTTCAGCCAAAGAAAAGATTTCAAGATGATCCACCATTCTACCAATGAAAATGATCTTATTTCTATGATTCTACATCTCCCTTACCACAACAATCCACACGCTACCCAAAACAAAGTTGACAGAAACAGATGCCTTGCATAAAGAAAACTTAATAAAATTTGAGAAGGGATCAATGGGAGTAGCCGACACCAAACCTAACCACGAAAGACACTGGTTCCAAACTAACCAGGCAGTTATGCACCCAAAGAACAAATGATTCGTAGATTCCTCTTGTACCCCGCACAAGTAGCAAATAATATTGTCAACCACCACTCCTCGCCTAACCAAATTAACTTTAGTAGCAATCTTATTTTCCAACACCCTATAGGCCAAAACCTGAGCAGCAGGGAGAACCTTACAATTCCAAAACATATTATAAAAGAACAAGAACTCCCCTTTGCCTTCTCCCCTCAACAGACTATAGGCAGATTTCACCGAAAAGATAGGGGGCGCATTACCTTTCCAGGACCAGCAGTCATCAGAACCCAAAACAAGACCCAACCCAGTAACCTCCTCATACAACTGATAGACCTGAGTCTTCTCCCACTCAAACAAACTTCTATGCCAAACTAGATTCAACTTCCACACACCGTTAACCCAATTCCCACAATCCTCCAGCAAAGACTCTTTATTGATGCTCAGGGAAAACAATCTCGGATATTTGCCTTTCAAAGCAACATTACCCACCCAAATATCTTTCCTAAACAAAATACCCTTCCTGTAACCTAGTTCTCAGTTAACACGATCTTCAAACTTGTCACCCCAATCCTTCGACACCCACACCTCCTTCAAATCTTTCCACCAAAGGGACCCAGACCTGCTAGGATTGGATACTTTCAAACTTCTCCAGCCTCCATACTTGGACTCTAAAACCTCCTTCCACAACCATCCTTGGAGGAGACCATCCTCCAAATCCATTTTCCAAATAGAGCTACATTAAATAGTTTAATATTAATAACCCCAAGACCTCCAGCATCACGTGACTCACACACCTTTTTCCAAGAGGCTCACGCACTCTTTCTCCCTTCGGACCCCCAACCCAGAAGAAGTCCCTTTGCAATTTCATAATCTTCTTCACCACAACAGAAGGAATTTTAAACAAAGAAAGGTAAAACAGAGGAATAACAGACATAACAGACTTGACAAGGCAAATCCTCCCGGCCATCGAAATAAACTTACCTTTCCATCTTCCCAATCTAGTCTTTATTTTATCCACCACCCTATCCCAAAACACTTCGTTCTTATGACACCCCCACCAACATCCCAAGGTATTTGAAGGGGGTTTTCATCACCTTACAGTTAAGAATATTCGCGAAACGACAGATCATATGGTACCCCACCAATACTGTTTTTCAAGAAATTCATCTTTAGTCCTGAAGCCAACTCAAAACAGCTTAACATGACCTTTATATTAAACACACTTTTGATATTCGTTTTGCAGAAAAATAGAGTATCGTCCGCATACTGAATCATATTAACCTGAATCTTCTTAGCCCCAACCTCCAAACTATCCACCATATTTTTCTCAACTGCATTCCTTACAACTCCTACAAGGCCTTCAGCCACTATAAGAAACAAGAACGGAGCGAGGGGGTCTCCTTGTCTCAAGTCCTTTTTGGGGATACTTAAGTTTGCTATATTGTGCTATATTTTTAGTTTAAGCTAGTTAATAGATTTTGTTGGTAGAACTTGTAAAAATGTTGGAATATCTTTAAAGTGTTTTTTTATTTTAATTTAATTATTTTTTGTTGATAAAAAATATATAAAATTATACTATTTGAATAAATATATTTAAGTATATAAATAGTATTATATTTAAATTTGTAATTATAAATATTTTGATATAAATGCTCCTGATAAAACGTATACATCTTGAACATGGATTACAGCTCTAACCTCCCTGGAAAGCCTTGCGCACACATTAATTGACGAAAAGGGAGTGGTTGAGACAACCAAACTTCCTCAAAGCCTTGCCGACAGACTCATTGAAAAAAAGGGTGTGAGTTGAGAGAAATATAGCCTCCTTAACATTTAAAATACACTTTAAACGACTAAATTAAATATTATTTAATATTTAGATTTATGCTTTAAAAAAACAGTAGTATATCTATGGATAATAATTAGTTTGAATTTAAAACAAAAGTGTTAAGGAGGCTATATAACTCAACCATTGCTGCAAACTGACAACACAACTCTTGACAAAGCCAAGAAACACCTCAAAGAAGAAGAGTGAGAAGACGATGGAGTATGCAGCACAACAGGGAGACATAGATAGTCTATACAGATTGATTGAGCAGAATCCACATATTTTAGAAGAGATAGATTTGATACCATTTGTCGAAACTCCTTTGCATGCTGCTGCACGTGCAGGGCATGTTCAATTTGCCAAAGAAATCATGATATTAAAACCTTCATTTTCTTGGAAATTCAGTCCTCAAGGATTGACACCGGTTCACCTTGCTCTACAAAATCGCAATCCCAGAATGGTCTTTCACCTTATACAGATGGACACGAGTCTCGTTCGAGCCAAAATGAGAGGAGGTCTCACTCTTCTGCATTTGGCAAGTCAATCCGGAGATATAAACCTTTTAACTGTGTTTCTCAAAGTTTGTCCTGATTCCATACAAGATTTGACTAGTAAGAATGAGACTGCACTGCATTTATACAAGAGGTTTGAGGTTTTGGAGTTCTTACTTAGATGGCTTAAGAGAAATATTATTGAGTTACAAACCATTCTGAAGCAGAAAAACTTGGAGGGCAACACTATTTTACACATTGCAGCAACAAAAAATGACACGAAGGTATCATTTAAATCTATCTATCTCTCTATGAATTTAGTGTTGTCAAGCACAAATAACAGCTTAAAAAGTCACAAAAGAGATTGATGAAGAGAGTTATGTATAATTAAAATTATAAACAATCTTCTAGTGAGAGGGATTCAGAAAAGTTTAGTAATGGATATATATATATATATATATATATCAATTTATTGATAATATTTTAGTTTTAATAGTAAAAGTTTCTCCAGAATACAAAACTAAAAACAATATAGTTCTAGTTGAGTGTTTTAAATTTCTCAACAAATGCTTAAAAATACCTACTAATATTTGTTGGAAACTTATAACTGGATTGGAGTTAATCCAATTCATAGGTTATTAATTAGAGTGATTTATATGGAAGCTATAATTAAATTGGGAACAATATTGTGTGTACAGGCAATGGGATTGTTGATAGAGGTCATGAGAGATCTAGATGCTGCAAATTTGATGGACCAAAGAGCATTTGATATAATAAACAACCAAGATATTAAAAATAATTTGCTGAGGGCTGAAGCAAGAGTTAAGAGACTTAGAAAAGTCAATTCGTTAATTTTATCCGTGCATGAGTGGCTCATTCGAAAAACTGGTATGAAGGAGAGTATGTCGAATGACACACGGGACGTGTACATGATAGTAGCTACTCTTGTTGCAACAGCAACCTATCAAGCAACACTGAGTCCACCTGGTGGATTTTATCAGATTGATGGACCTGGAAGTAATAACACCATGACTCAAGCTCATGGGCCATCAAATTCATCCCAAGTCTATGCAGGAAAATCAGTGATGTCAAACATGAACTTTTTGATGTTTTCGTTCACAAATATGTGTGCCTTTTTGCCATCCATTTTCACAATTATTGTTTTAATGCCTAGGAATGTTGGATGGCTTCTACTGTATGAGTCAACCTGGCTCCTTGCAGTTAGCTACTTATCCTCTATTATCGTCATATCTCCCAATTATATCACCACATACGTCTCGATTTCCATTTTCTTCGTCCTTCTTCCAGTATTGTGGGTGGCGTCTTTTGTGTTTTTCACACCTAGACTCAAAATTTTGGTTTGACAGTTGTAATTTACTCACTCATTATAGTAATAAATAGTGAGGAAATATTTTAAAATAGATTACAGGTGTATAAGTTTGTAATTTAAAGCCACATAGTAGATAACTATTGTGACGGTTATAACTGATATAGTCACTCTATCTATTATTTTAAGATTTATTTCTGCGTTTGGGTTTTTTTTCCAGTCCATTATCTTTTTCCTTTCTTTATATACTTCTTATATGATGCATGCACATAGATAAATAAAGAAAATCAATTTATCAGTTTTCCTCTCTCCTCTCATCGTGTATTCTTTTTTTCAAGTGGACTAATAAATTTTAAGATTATGGAGTTATCACAGAATCTTCATGTGTCTTTGGAACTTGATGGATTCAACTACCATCTCTAGAGTATAATAATGAAGCGTGTTTTATTGTAAATGAACAAGTTTAAGTTTGTAAATAGAGAGATTTCATTGGAAGGGATGTAATATTATGGTTAGTTCTTAGATAATCACACAAATTGTTCAAAGTAGAGTTTACATTGATAATGTAAAGGATTTATAGGATGATCTTAAGGAAATGTTTTTGAAAAGGAACCATTTTCGTATCTCAATATTCTTCAAGAGTTGAACTGGATCAAGAGTTGAACTCGATCAGGGAGAAAGAACCATTACAGATTATTATACGGATTCCAAAATTATGTCGGAAGAATTAGATTCTTTATGTCCTCTACCAACATGGATTTGTAATGTCAGATGTTGCTGATTGCACAGAATTTGAATGTGTCATGTGTTTTCTAGAGGGGCTAAGAGAAATATACAAAGTGGTGAAAACTTAAATTTCACTTATGAAACCACTTCTGAGTATTAATCATGTCTTTTCTTTAGTTTTTGAATAAGAAAGGCAGTCACACATGTTAGTATTGAAACCAAGGTTTTGATAAATAATGATGGCCAACAAAACCAAAGAATAAATAATAAGAATTGAAATGTGATGACTTATAGATAGAGAAATTTGGAAGAGGAAGAGGAAAGAACTATGATAAAGAGTATTTACATATGATACATATACTACAAGAAAATCATTAATTAAAAATTAATTTTAGAGACTAAAAATAATTATTTACTATATTGACTAAATTAAAAAATTATTAGTATCAAAAGTGATTTCTAAGATATTCATTTAGAAACTGCTTTATAAATTTTACCGAAAGATATTGTTTCACGCTTAATTATTGACGAACTTTCATATTAGTTTACTTTTTCGAGTTTTATTTTCTCTTTAGAAAGACATATTTTGAATTATTCCCTTTACCTATTATTGTTTGTAACCTTCTCCAATATATAAACCTGAGAATGAAACTCTAGATAATTCGCAACCTTTCTTTACACAATCTTTCATTGTTGACAAACCTTCCTTATTACTGTTAAGAAGTGGGTTTTAAACCTAACTCAACCTCATAAAATCGGATCAATGAGGTGAGGCTTGCATCCACTTATATACTATGAAAGGCTCTAATCTCTAGTCGATGGTCCAACAATTACCTAAATCGAGAATCATGAATTCTCCATCATCTTCGTTTTCATCCTCCCTTTCAAATAGTTTCACATATAATAATCTTTTCTTCCATCTGACTAAGACAAAGTGAAGAAGAAACTGTAGGAGATGACCATTAAAGCTATCCTTACAAAACATCGTCTACTTCAACAATATATAAACAAGATGGAGGAATGTCATCGAATGAACGGGAAGACGACCTTCTTCATCTGCAAAAATTGAAGCTTGTTTCGCTAGGAGTTTGGTAAATTTATCCCTTAGTTTTTCTCAACATATAAACCAAAACGCTATCAGAGATTTTTACTTCAGATTAATCCTACCTTTCCAACCCAATCCCTGCAGCAGTGATGATTTATTTCAAAGATTATTTTTTATGATGTAAAAAAAGGGGAGAAATATAGGGGGAGAAATAGGAGAAAAAAAGAGATAGATTATTTACTTTGAGGAGGAAAGGTTTTAGGATAATATGTTGATGATTTACTTTGAGGAGGATAGCTTTTAGGAAAAGTTTTAAGATAATAATTATTTTTTTTTACTTAGTGGGGGAGTGATTTTAGGATAATATTTCAGTTTGTATTCTTATTGGATTTCAAGAATATCAATATCAATAAAATACAAATAAGTGTTTGAATAATTCTACTTCTATTTTGCAACATTCTGATATACATATTTTGATCTACTCTGACAAAATAAACAATAATCTCTTATATGAAATTGTTAGTAACATTTTTTTCTAATCAACAATAAAGAATAATATAAACGGAGTACTAGGGGTATTTCAAACCATGTACAAAAAGTCTAGTTCTCATCCAAAATCTGCACATATACAATATATTAGGATACAAAAAATAAGGCAACAACATAATCCATGTCAAGGATATAAAGCATGACATCTCCACAAAGGTATGTTTGTTCCTTGCTCCTACCCAGCATCTGAGGTTGAATCACACTCAACAAAATGTCCTCTCATCCACATCAGAAACCACCAAAAGAAGGAGAAAGATCATTAACCATCAATGCAATGATTTTAAACATTCATATACATTAACACATCAATCAGAATAAGAGAAGTTTGACTATGGGAATTTATAAGTTATCCATGCCCATGCCTTTACTTGAGCCATAGCAAAAATTTCAACGGGATCTACCACTCCATTATTAAAAATAATCCTATTTCTATGATTTCAAATTCCCCAAAATAATGGCTATCCACATACATTCCCAAACACAACTACCCACATAATTTAGGTTCATAAAGCCAATTTGTTCAAAATGTTGAGTAGCATTATCACAATGTACAAAAGCTCTACCAACCCACACATCAGACATACACCACACTTTAGAAGCTACTTTGCATGTAAAGAAAAGATGATTTATTGTTTCTAGTATGAATTCCTCTATGTAATTCTCCCACCAGTCTGAATTCCTCTATGTTAGTAAATTTAATAATGTCATATTTACTTATAATTTTGGACATCGTATAAAAAGGGAGATTGTTAAGATACTAGACGGTATAGTCACTGATAAACAATCTAATACCCAGCAGATGGTCTCATGATATGATATTCTATTAGTTTTGATGATAACAAACACTATAAGATATGTTAAAGGATATAACAAAGATCATTGAGGTATAGGTATCAAAGTCTAAATGTTAAACAAACTACAATATTAAACTACTAGATGGTCTCACTATGTTAAACATGTTAAATAGTCTCTTTGTGCTAGACTTGTTAGATGGTCTCAATGATGTTGAACATTACTAGATGATCTCAAAGAACAAGACGTGTTAGACAATCTAGTCTTTATGAATATTTTAGACATTTCTTTCTTCTTATACATGTTAGACGATCTAATGCATCACGAAGTTTCTAAACTCAAATATTGTGTTCTAAAAATGCTTTCTAATATTTCTTGAATGCTCCCGAAATTCATTTCAAGTCATTGATTTATTTGAATCGAATATTTCATTCAAACGTATTGGTTAAGGGTTTTTGGAAAGTTCTTGTATTTTGAACGTAAAATAGAGTCTTTTGGAAACTTCATATATTTGATTTCTTGACTGTATCTTAATGAAATATGTCATATTCTATTCATTGATATACTTATAACATTAGGAAATTAACAATATTAACAATATTAAAAATGTCTTATTCTATTCATTGAAATATGTCCTATTAGGAAATTAACAATATTAACAATATTAATAATATTAACAATATTAATAATATTAATAATATGAATATAATATTAATAATATGAATATAATATTAATAATATGAATATAATATTAATAATATGAATATAATATTAATAATATGAATATAATATTAATAATATAATATGAAACTTTAACAATCAACTCAGAAAAGCAATTCAGAAAGCCAACCAAATAACCAAATAGAAACATATATCAGAATTATAATCGGTTAAAATGACGATTTAACCGGTTGTTTATGACAGCGAAAAATATCAAACAGTTATGGAGAGAAAAGATAGGAAGAATTACACACAAGGTTTATACTGGTTCACTCTATCCCAGAGCTACATCCAGCCCTCAGTCAAACCATTGAGTATTTCACTATGTAACCAATCACAGATTACAAACACACAACACAAAGAGGTGACTTTGAATACCACAAAGCCTACTCACCCTTTTTGCACACAGCCAACACCTCAAGCCAAAATCACACTGACTTTACAGGATTTTACAACAGTTTTACAAAGTGTAATATGAACAATTACAAGAAACTAAATAAGGGTAGAAAACACCTGGAATCACAGTACATCAGAAACCCTATTGATCAGTTCTTGAATCACAACAAAGCTCAAAAGCAATCTTGCTAAAACTTGGTAAAACACCTTTTCACAAACAGTTGGTAATCTCTCAAATCAGAGTATCAAACTTTTCTATTTCATCAATATTTTTATGTTTGAAAGAAGACTAGTTTTATAAACCTTGAGAAGCTACTGTTGAAGGCAGATTTGAACAACTAAATCAGTTAAAACAAGTTTTCAAAAAACTGTTATGAAAACTTACATTTAATCGGTTAAAATTGCGATTTAACGGTTGAATGGTTTTGATAGTTATACAACTGATTCAAAAAACAGTTTCAAAACACCTTTGCTAGCTAAGTGACAAACAACCGATTGACTCGAAACTTTAATCGGTTGTTTTTCCCTTTGCATGGAAAAACACTTTAATCTTTAAAACAAATTGAAATAAGATTTGTTTGAGAATCAAGACTGATCTTACAAAGATTTTAAACCCCATTACAAAACCTAAACCTAAAACACAACACAACTTCAGGCTTCATGAGGATTTGACACATCAAAGCTTCCCATCTTCAACAATAAATATATATTTTTTGTTCACAAATTGGTATCAGAGAGTTATGGTCAGTATAACCCATAATCTGTCATTGTCCCGATTAAAAAAGACAACAAACTATGACAATTGGAGCATCCAGATGTAATTCCTTCTTGGAACTCAAGATGCTTAGGAGGTGGTCCAAGAAGGTTTTGAAAAACTGAAAAATACCACATGTTATCTAGTAGCCCAAAACAAAAACGTTGAAGAAGACACGATCGAAAGATAAGGAAACTTTGTACATGTTGTATCAAGTTGTTGATGAGTCCATTTTTAGAATATTTCAGGTGCGTTAACTTCGAAGGAAGCTTGAGACATTTTTGAAAAGGTGTTCAAGGGTGTCAATCGAGTTAATGCGTCTTCAAAACTCTTCGAGAAGAGTTGGAGACCATGACAATGAAGGATTCAAAAGATGTATCTAGTAACATTACTTGTCTGCAAATGGAGAAACTCTCACGTGTGGAAGGACTGTAGAGAAAATTCTACAGTCATTGACTGATGACTTTGAAAATGTTGTACGTACAATCCTGGAGTCAAGAAATTTGGATGACAGGACCATTGATGATCTCGCAGGTTATCCCGAAGCACATGAACAACGAAAGAAGAAAAAGAAACAAGAAGTCTTAGAGGAAGCCTTCATAAACCTAGCATAAGTTGACATCTGCTCCAAAGCTTCGGTAAAAAGAATATTTATGTGCAATCTCTTAAGTATATCAAGAAAACTGGCAAAGTCTCTTTCCTTATCCTTCCTTGATGGAGCATGTGGATAAGGTACATTCAGAATGGGAGCCTTGTTATCATTCTTAATTTTTTTTTCTTTATGTGCACTTTTTTTTTTCTTTTTTCTCCAACCTTGATGCATATTTTTCTGATAATTGTTGTTGGAGAAACCACCTTGTCTTCACTGGTTGCTCATAATTAATCTCCTCTTCATATGGATTATTCGGGTAAGAATAGTGACCATTTGGGTGGTCACCTACACAAAAATCACACCTCACTAGTTGATGTTGACTCTGACAAGAATGCGCAACTTGTATTTGTTGTAGCAACTTAGACATCTTCTTAGTCAAAGCTTTAAGCTATTGTGTTAGAATTTTTTTGAGCCAAAATTGCATCTGAAGTATTAATGTCCAACATCCCTTTCTTTTGCTCAATTTGTTTATCATTATTAGGAGTGACAAAGTGGGACGGGTCTTGCGGGCCAGCCCGCGGCCCGTTGAAAAAAACGCGGGGCAGGTTGCTTATTTCAACACGCTGGCCCGCTTAGGCCTGCCCCGCATAACCTGTAGCCTATATGAGCCAAGTGCGGTGCGGGGTGGGTTGACCCACTTAACCCGTATAACTTTAAAATGTAGAAATTTTTTTCTACACCCCCATATTTTCTTAATGTAACCTCATATTTCACATTCAAATTTTTAATAACATCTTATTACGCATGTCTCATGAAAATAATATTATGAGACCATTTACCTAATGCATCTAAATAAAAAAAATCAAAATTTTTATTTAAAAAATTACTTTTTTAAAAAATATTTCTTATATGTTAGCAAAAAGATTCTGATAACTATGATCAATTGCTTGCTGCTTTCAAGGAAACACATGATGAAGCAAATAGGCTAGCTGTAATATGCAATAAGTTGCAAAAGGTAAATAATGTGCTTGCACCTAAAGTAAAAACACTTGAGGAAGAACTGCATAAGGCCATAACAGATTTGGTAAGCCTTGAACTAACATGCTTGCATGCCTCTATTAAAACCTGTGAAAACTGCAAAAAATTGGAAAAACAAGTGGAGTATTTGCTAAAAACTCTTTCCAATTTCACCAAGGGAAGAGAGAACCTTGAGTCTCTCCTTGGCTCAAAGAATGTTGTTTTCAATAAAAATGGTATTGGTTATACCCCTGGAAATGTAACCAATGTCAAAAAGCTTTCAAGTTTTTTTGTTCCAGCAAAATCAGGTTTTTCAGCTTTTAACAGTGGCAAAAAGGCATCTCATATAACCTATTTTTACTGCATGAAATCTGGTCATACCTCTAGGTCTTGCATTGCTAGAAAGCATCTTGTTCCTAAGAATTTAGCAAAATGGCTACCAAAGAGAAAGTTTTAATCTGTGTTGGACCCTATACTGAAAAGGGTACCATTTGTATCATTTTTATTCTGTTTTGCAGATTGGCAGCAAGAAAAATCAGTGGTACTTGGACAGTGGTTGTTCCAAGCATATGACTGGAGATCTTACAAAATTCACTAGCTTGAAGCTCAAAGCAGAGGGACATGTAACCTATGGTGATAATAACCGAGGAAGGATTTTGGGCAGAGGCACTGTTGGAACAGGGAATTCAACCACTATTGAGAATGTCCTTTATGTAGAAGGACTCAAGCATAGCCTTCTCAGCATAAGTCAGCTTTGTGACAAAGGATACAAGGTGAATTTTAAGTCAAATGGTTGCACAATCTCAAGTGATTCATCTGGTAAAGTGTTGTTTACTGGTAAGAGAGTGAATAACATATATCTGTTGAATATCATAGAAACTAACTCTTCAAATGAGTGTTTGCTGTCTAGAAGTGATGAGTCTTGGCTGTGGCACAGGAGGTTAGTTCACATACACACTAATCACTTAAATAAACTGAAATCTAAAGATTTAGTTTCTGGTTTACCTAACATTAAGTTTCAGGATAACGGGCTTTGTGATGCTTGTGTGAAAGGTAAACAAATCAGATCCTCTTTCAAGTTAAAGGATATTGTTTCTACAAAAAAAACCATTGGATGTATTACATATGGACTTATTTGGACCATCTAGAGTTGCTAGCTTGGCTGGAAATTTGTATGCTTTAGTTGTTGTGGACGATTACTCTAGATTTACATGGACTTCGTTTCTTGCACATGAAAATGATGCTTACATTGCTTTTAAGAAATTGGCAAAGGTTCTGCAAAATGAAAATGGCTGCTGCATTAAATCAATTCGAAGTGATCATGGGGGAGAGTTTCAGAATACTAGATTTGAGAGGTTCTGTGAGAAGCATGGGATATCACACACCTTTTCAACCCCTAGGACACCCCAACAAAATGGTGTAGTTGAAAGGAAAAACAGATCATTAGAAGAACTAGCTAGAACCATGTTAAATGAATCTAAGCTCCCTAAGTATTTTTGGGCAGATGCAGTCTATACTGCAGCTTATGTGTTAAATAGAACCTTAATTAGACCTATTCTTAAGAAAACCCCATATGAATTGTATAAGGGCAGAAAACCTAGTGTGAGCCACCTTAGAGTTTTTGGGTGTAAATGCTTTGTATTGAATAATGGCAAAGAAAATCTTGGTAAATTTGATGCTAAATTTGATGAAGGTGTGCACATTGGTTATGCTTTGAATGGTCATGCATATAGAGTCTTCAATAAAAGGTTGCTCATAGTAGAAGAATCAATGCATGTTGTTTTTTATGAAACTGGTCATAGCATATCTAAAACTGCTGCTGATGACCTTGACAGTAATGAATTTAAATCTGTTTTAAATCAAAATGAATCGATTCATTTTGATACTGCTGATACAACTATGCAAGAATCTACTGTGCCTGTAGGTTTGCCAAAAGAGTGGAAAACCCCTAGAGACCTAACCCTTGATAATGTCATTGGGAACATTGAGAAAGGAGTATCAACTAGGAAATCCTTGAACAACTTCTGTGAAGCAATGGCCTTTGTATATCAAGTGGAACCCAAGAATCTGAATGAAGCTCTCAAGGACAGCAACTGGATTTTATCCATGCAAGAGGAACTGAATCAATTTGCTCTTAATAAGGTCTGGACTCTTGTTCCTAGAATACCTGAGATGAATATAATTGGAACAAAATGGGTATTCAGAAACAAAATGGATGAGCACGGGGTGATTACCAGAAATAAGGCTAGGTTAGTGGCTAAAGGGTATAATCAAGAAGAAGGAATAGACTATGATGAGACATATGCACCAGTGGCACGGCTAGAAGCTGTTAGATTGCTACTTGCCTTCTCCTGCATCAAAGGGTTCAAGCTATTTCAAATGGATGTGAAGAGTGCCTTCTTGAATGGTTATATAAATGAAGAGGTAATTGTTTCACAACCACCAGGTTTTGAAGACCATCAGCATCCAGAATACATGTTCAAACTCAAAAAGGCTCTCTATGGACTCAAGCAACCTCCTAGGCAATGATATGAGAGGCTAAGTGATTTCCTCACCTCACAAGGCTATGACAGAGGCACATCAGATAAGACCTTGTTCATTAAGAAGAAAGGGGATGACACAATTCTAGTACAAGTATATGTGGATGATATCATCTTTGGATCAAACAATGAAGAATTGTGTGAAACTTTTGTGAAAGTTATGAAGAGTGAGTTTGAAATGTCAATGATGGGTGAGTTGAACTATTTTCTAGGCTTGCAGGTCAAACAACTCAAGGATGGCATTTTCTTGAATCAAGCTAAGTATTGCAAAGATCTGCTAAGGAAATTTGAAATGGACAAGTGTAAACCAATCAGCACACCCTTCTCAACAAGCTGTCACTTGGATCATGATGAAGCTGGAATTTCTGTTGATGAAACCAAATACAGAGGACTCATGGGATCTCTACTGTATCTCACTGCCAGCAGGCCAGACATAATGTTTGTTGTGTGCATGTGTGCTCGGTTTCAATCTGCTCCTAAAGAATCACACTACAATGTTGCCAAAAGGATTTTGAAGTATTTGCAAGGAACTAAAGAAGTTGGCTTGTGGTATCCAGGTAACATTTCATTGAGCTTAACTGGATATTCTGATTTAGACTTTGCAGGTTGCAAAATTGATAGGAAGAGCACCAGTGGAACCTGTCACATGCTTGGATCAAGCTTGATCTCATGGCAATGCAAAAAACAGGCTTGTGTTGCTCTCTCCACTGCTGAAGCAGAGTACATTGTAGCAGGGAGTTGTTGTGCTCAAACTATATGGCTGAGACAACAATTGAATGATTTTGGTATCTTACTTAACCATATACCTCTGTTGTGTGATAACACAAGTGCAATCAACTTAACCAAAAAACCTGTCATGCATTCAAGAACCAAACACATTGAAATTAGGCATCATTTCCTAAGGGAACACATTTCAAATTGAACATGTGAGATTAAGTTCATTGGTACAGATTTACAGCTTGCTGATTTGTTCACAAAACCATTGGCTAAAGAAGGTTTAATTTTCTGCTTAATGAATTGGGTATTATAAATGTCAATTGTGCCTAGTAGTGAAAAATTAAATTTGTTTATTTGTATTTGAATGTGTTTATTTTTGGTACTGATATGCATTGATGAGTAGGAAAGAGAAATTTTGATCTTTGACTGCTTGACTGACTTAGTGGGCATTAACCTCTGTATCTTTGACGGTTTTGGTCATGGTTATGTAACCGATTTGATGGTTTGGGTGCTCAATAAAGGTATGAGTTGTGTGCATCGTGACCCTAAATATTTGTTGCATATTTTCAAATATTCTCTGCACAAATTCAGAGCATAAAATCTTCATGCATATCCATTCATAACTGCCATATCAACCTATTCATTTTTCTATATAAATCTGTGTGAAAATCTGCTACCCACATTGGCTATCCATTTTCTGTTCTCGCCATTTGAAACCAAGAGAAATTTCTGGTTCAACCATGGCTTCTTCTTCAAGACAGAAACAGAAAAATAAGGGCAAGCAAATCACCTTTCAAGGTGTGCTAGAAGGTTGGTTCGCTGGAAATGAAGAAGGTATCAATGCCTACATCCATGAGACAAGCAGAAAGCATATTAATATACCCAAGGTGCTGGATTTCAACTGGCTGAAATCAGAAAAATTGGCAGAAACAAGGACTATGTTGAAGCACCAGAAACTGAAAAAGCTGCTGGAATTAACGGGTAATGTATATCCTGATTTAGTTAAGGTGTTTTACACTAATCTAACCTTGGATGGAAAGAACATTGTCTCCTATGTGAAAGGGATCAAAATGAAGATCACAAGTGATGTTTGGAATTCTGTGGCTGGAATCAAGTATGTTGTACTGAAAGTGGGAAAAGGAAACACCAGTGGGATTCAAGAATTTAACAAACTGCAATATTATAAGAGTTGTATGAGGAACCCTACACATAGCATAAGCAGGTTCCAAGCAGGTCATTTGAACCTTACACCACGTCTTGTTGCCTACATTATAGCATGGCAACTCATCCCAAGAGGTACAAATCATGCTGTTTTACATGAGGAGGATTTAATCTTTCTATATTGCATCATGAACCAAATTAAGGTAAATTGGGTTTTCATTATCAATGAACACATGCTGAAATCTAAAAGGTTGGCTGATTATCACTTTCCTTATGCTATTCTTGTTTCAAAATTGATTGATTTCTTTGGTATTGATGCTTCAAATGAGAGAAACAAAACCATTAAAGCTGTGAGTGAGATTGATAACTCAACTCTCACAAAAATGGGATTTCACAAAGTAGAGGACAGCTGGGTGATTCTCAAAGATAAGGATCCTCAAGAAGAACGTGGAGCCTCAAACCTCAACAATGAAGATGGAGATGAGGTTGTTCCCATGAAAGATGACACAGTTCAAGCTGCAGAACACTCATGTTATGTTATCCATCACTTTTATGGTCAAGAGCAATCTGTTGAACATGTTGGAAATCAAAGGACAAGCTCTCCGTCTGTAGAAATCAGAGGAGACTCACCTGTTCCCCAATCAGTGCATGAAGAAGCTGTTGCAACTCATCAGAATGCCATTGTTGCCTATCAAACTCCAGAATACCGAGGTGAACCATTATCCATGTTTGAAAGGCAAGTTCTGTATCACCTTGATGTCATGACTGCAGAACAAAGGGCATATTTTGAGACCACTCAAGCAAGGTTTCAGCACCTTGATGATCAAATTGAAGGAGTTCAGGTGCAGCTTGCAGAGCTATACTACAAGGATTAGAAGTATATTGCTTTCCATGTTTTCTTTTATCAGTTTTTTAAAATTCTGTAATGCTGAACAATTTGTCTTTATTTTCTGGACTGTTATGGTTATGTTTCTGTTTTATCTTTCCTTATGCTTAAATGTTGTTTGATGAATCCAAAGGGGGAGAAAAATAGCTCACCATGCTAGGTGAAGCTAGCTGAAACAGGAAGTTAAATTCTGCACCTTAAAACCATTTCACATGTTATGCAATGTTTCTGTTTTTCTAGTTTAGTATTTGGTGCAATACAGGTTCTTAAAGCAACAGAGCTATGGGGATTTGTCTCCATCAAACAGGGGGAGATTGTTGAAGATGGTTGTTGCCCCTTCAAGACATGTGTTTGATGAAGACTTTTATGTACAATTCATGTATATTTCTTTTTGCTTTAAGAATGTCTTAGGTAGAGTTTAGAGGTTGTTTAAGAGTAGGCTTTTTGTTGAGTAACTCACCTCCTAACCCATGACCATGTGATAAGAGCAAGCACAAAATTTCTTAAACTGTTTTTCACATGTTTTACAAAAAACATGTTTACTGCATAAAAATAAATCTGTTCTTTTCTAAATAAACTGATTCATTTTTAAACTGATGCTTTGGCTAACTCTTGTGAAAATTAGATTTTATGCATCAAGTATTTTGACTAAGTCTTCTACCTTTCAAAACGACTGTGTTTAAATAGTTAAAGCCTTTGTTGTTATCGTTTTGAAAAATAAATCTGTTCATCTATAATTGAATAGATTCTTTTTTACTCTGGTGCCATGTCAATCTTAAACGGTTTTCAGTTTTGTCCCTGCACCAGAATGGCTGACTAAGTCTCCTCACATAACAAATTCTCTAACTACTTTTTGAAAATAAATTTGTTCATCTTATTTTCAATCTGTTCATTTTATAACAGCTTTAACTGTTTTTCAAAAATCTGTTATAAGTTGGTTTTCTATAAAAAAAAACTTGTTTCTGAGTTTAAACATCGATCATATCATTGAGAAAACAAGTTTTGCATCATAGAATTAAGGTTTTACAAAGAATTAGCATTTGTTCTTGAAAGATTTCGAAAATCAAAAAGTGCTTGTTCTTGTTTGGTTCCAAAAGCTTGGTGAGAGGTGCTGCTACTATTCTAGCAATCTGTTCTACTAGTTTAAGGCAGATTTCTGCATCCTCAATCAGGTGTAGTTGTTTCACATTTTTTTTCTTGTAAAAGTTTGGTTGTACACTCTTCTTGATAGGTTTCTTGAAGAGTGTGTATGCTGAAATAGGTTTTTTCAGCATGTGTACCTAAGTTCTTGTAGGGTTCAAGAACAGTGGGATTTGTGGTTGTTTGAATTGTAATTTAGTGAATTTCACATTGGTTTAGGTGAAGACTGGATGTAGCTCAGTTGAGTGAACCAGTATAATTGTCTTGTGCTCATTCTCCCTTAATCTCTGCACTTAAATTTCTGCATAACTGTTAAACTGTCAAGAAATAAATTTGTTCAATTAATAATAAATCTGTTTTTTTTGGGCTTGTTACATACTGTTCTTAGTTTCTGGAAAAAACTGTTTGATTCTGAAAAAGAACATATATAATCTGTTAAAAGCCACTGAAACAGGTTGACTATGATAGGTTACTCAATTGAACCTTAATCATTTGCTTAAAATTGAAGCTTGTTGTTTTGTGATTCACTGTTTTCTTCCTAATATCAGCGTGTGTGACTTCCAAATTAATTTGTATAACCTTGAAAATAACTGGGTTGATATAAATGTTTTTCAAACATAAACAGTGCCAAAATAAATCTGTTCAATTACAAATAAATCAATTTATTTTCTGTAATTTGTGATAAATACTGATTCTGCGAGAAACTTTTAAAAGGTCAATTCACCCTGTCTTGAACTTTGACACTATTAAACCCAACAGTTACAACTGAAAATCTAAAATATTATATGAGATCATTTTTATCATCTAATAAATATACTAATATAAACAAATTAAATAAAGCATTACAAATTGTCCCATCATTCAAAAATTATGATGGATATTGTTTAAGGGTACATAAGAAACCAACTCGAACTCAATATTTCAACCTTAAAAATGTAGCTCAAACACTTAGCAAGCAACTTCATTTCTCAAGATAAATCGTGACAATTTCAGCAAAACGAACGTGAGAGAAAGGAAGAAAAAAGATTACATGTAAGAATGATAGAAATTTCAGCAGCTTGAATACATAAATAGTTGAGCAGATCAAACAATCTTTTAAACCAGAAAATAACAATCTAAAATTATTTCACTGTATCATGATCAATCAGTATGAGAAGATGGTCCATATGTGATTTCTTTCTGATTTTTTTTTCTTCAACAGTAGTAAGTAGCACAAGCTCATAGTTTAGAGACAAAAAATAATTCATTATTATATTAAATAAATTAAATATGTTTAAATAAAAAAATTATTTATATTTAAATATGTTTTTATTATTGATAAATAATTTTTAAACTAATATTTTTTTTTATTATTTATACATATTTTTATATATATTATCATAATTATTATTAATCTTAAAAACAAACTATACACGACAAATTTTTTTATCATATTATTATTTTTATTATAGTTATTTATAATATAACTATTATTAATATAATTAATGTCATTAATATTATTAATGTCATTTATATGATTAATATTCATTCATTATTAATATTATTAATATTATTAATATCATTAAATATTTTTAATATTATTAAATATTTTTAATATTATTAAATATTTTTAATATTATTAAATATTATTAATATTATTAGTATTATTAATATTATTAGTACTATTAATATTATTAGTATAAATATTATTACTACTATTAATATTATTAATATTTTTAATATTATTAGTAGTATTAATATTATGAATATTATTATTAATTATGATTAATATTAATAATTATTTTTATTATTATTAATATTATTAATTATTTTTAATATTACTAATATTCATATTAATATTAATATTATCATTAATATTAATATTAATATTGTTATTATTAATATTAATATTAATATTATCATTAATATTATCATTAATATTAATATTAATATTATCATTAATATTAATATTAATATCGTTATTATTAACATTAATATCAATAAAAATATTAGTAATTTTAATTATAATATGATATAGACAGAGAATCAATATGAAATATTACTATTATACTAATATTTATATTTATTTTTTATAATTTTAATATTATAATTTTAAGAAAATAATTAAACTCAAATTATTTTTCTAATTTAATTTTAACAATGTAATAAATCTTAAAATTATTTCAATTCTCTATTACTTTCTTTTATATTTCAATTTTTAATTTTTTTATTTTAGTTTGTTCATTGTTTTTAATTTTCATCAAAAACTAAGCTCACAATGATGATATTAGTACAAACTTAATCAGCCCCATAATTATCCAAACTAGGGTAGTGTCATGTTCTGAATTTTAGTTTTAGCTTTAAACAATAAGCACCGCCTTCAATCAACATATTCACCAACAATGACAACAAAAGTGATTCTATTTTTAATATTTTTTAAAGTCTCTCTAATAAAATCCATTGCTGGCCTGACCTTGATGCATTAAACTCATAATAGGATGTCAATAGAGGAAACAATGTGCATTGAAATTATCTGCTAATTCAACCCAAACCATAACACTCAATAAGCATCCATATAAGGACCAATATCAAACAATAAAACAAGGGTTATCCATCCATTGGCTCCCAAAATTTGTATTTTGTTTATTATATATTTGCATAATAGAATCTTCATTCATGGTTTTGATAATCTTCCCCTAAGTTTGATAAAGGAAATTATCAAGAACAAACAACCCCTCCCAAAAGTACCAAACAAATGTTTAGAACTCATCAGAATTGTAGAAAAACTATCCACAATCAATGAGTTTCAAAGAGTGTCCTTCGAATGATAATGAATAAGTTTTATCCAATCAAACATTTCAAAATAAAATTCAAAAAAATAAATATCAGAAATTGAATCCAAAGAAGGTCACCCATAATAAAATTGATTTTGAATCCTATTTTTATACTAAAAACCCTAAAACATGTGAAAATATAAGGAAGAAAGCTTATACATTGTCTCTTTACATCATTTTTCTTTCGACAACGTCACTGTGGTGAATGGATTGGAAGAACGAACCACTTACCTTGCTCACACACTCACATTCTAGTTTGTAAGCAATCTAACTTTGAAGAAAATGTTTAGGATTTTTGGTTTCAAAATTAGAGCGTGATTTTGGTATTTAGGTTTTGGAATGAATTTTCATCAAATAAATACTATCACACATTGATATGTTTAAATTATTATTATCCTTTCATAATAATCACTACAAGAAAACATGATATTAGCTGTGTAAAATTTGCGACGACCAAAAGTAGACGTGAGTTACGTCGGTCAAACCCACACAAAAATAAATGTTGCGTTTTGGCTAAACCGATGCATGGAAGAAAATTAATTTGAATTACGTGTCGATCGTGACCAACGCTACATATAAAAAAAAGTATTATTTGACTCATCGACTACGTCAACACATAAATATCACATTTAAATTTTTTTATTATGTGTATAGATTTATTTATTTTAAATTTATTGAATTTATAATATTGTAATGAATATATTAGTTTTGAATAATTTATTTTAGAGTGAAATATAAATTTTGATATAAGTTAATTAAATTTATCTAGTTGATTAAAGTGTTTAATATTAAAAATATTTAAAAACAAATATATTGAAAAAGTTAAGAAATAATTGAAAAAAATAGAAAAATAATAATTGGGTAATGAAATAATTGAAAATATAATATTTGGAAAGAATTTATAAAAAATATAAATTTATGTGTTATATTTGTAATGAAATCTTTAACATAAAAATTAAATCGCAAAATCGCATATTTGCGTCGGCCTAGCCCACACAAATTTGGAGATCGTTTTCCTAATCTTAATATATAAGGATATTTCGTTTTCTAGCATCACTTTCCCCCGAATTACAACATAAACCTTAAGTTTTCTCTCTTCTCTCCTTAGTCTCCATTTCGGGCGAGTCCGCCTCAGTGCTTTCACCTCTGTCCGCATTGCGTTTGCTTGTCATTACCTTCGCCGCACTGCCTTTGCCACCTAAGTTCTGTCGTTGGATCTTCTTTGTATTTTTGTCTTTGTGTTTATTGTTTTTGAAATTCATTGTTAAGTTTTTTTTCCTTCATTTCAGGTCCTTCACCGTCGTTGCACCTCGTCACACTTCCAGTTTCTACTCCAACTTCTATTCACCTAAAATGCAAAAGGTAATTTTAAAAATTTCAATTTTTTTTAGGTTTTGATTTATTATTTGTTTTTCTGTTTATATTGAGATGGTGAGATGGTGAATGGTTTATTTTTTTTTTTATGTTGTTTATGATTTTATTTGAATGGTGAATGATTTATTTTATCCTCTTTATGTTGTTTATGATTTTATTTGAATGGTGAATGATTTATTTTATCCTCTTTATGTTATTTATGAGTTTATTTGAATGGTGAATGATTTATTTGATTATGTTTATGTTTTTATTTAGATGGTGAATGATTTATTTTATCCTGTTTATGTTATTTATGATTTTATCCGAATGGTGAATGGTTTATTTTGTCCTTTGCAGGAAAGTAAATATGGGAGAAAAGATTATTAATTCTTTTTTTTAAATTCCATTTATGTGTGGGCCAAACTCACGCAAGATTAATTGGCCCACACAATTTGTGTCACTTTCGCTGGCTGACACAAAATTGACTATGCTTCCACATTTTTCTCGTTGGCTTCATGGTCGATCCAAATCTAACATTTTTAGTCTTTTGTGTTCTTTTTTGCTGATGAAAAAAAGTGGTTTTTCTTGTAGTGAATATTATGATATTAGTTTTGATAATAATAATTTAGACTAAAAATATAAAAAAAAATATTTCTCCTTTATCACATTTTTTATTCTACTAATAAATTTTAAATTATAATTAAAACTTTATCAAAATAACTATTACATAAAAAATAAAAATATAAAAAAAATTATTGTAAAATTAAAAGTTAGTAATTATAGCAGGACATATTTGTTTCAATACAGTAACCCTAATTAAATTATGTTAAGTACAACTTAGTTAAAAACAATTTTATTGTTTTCAGTGACAAGTAATAAAAGTTTATGCAATATTAGTCACGATTCATGGAATATATTAAATATGTTTAAAATTATATCAAATTATTGAAGGTGTATACAAGCTTTTCATTTAAGCAATTTTTTTTCAAATAAAGATTTACGATACATTTGTATAAACTAATTATAGTTAAAAGTTAAGTTATTTATAAACTAATTTATATAATTTATTTATATAAAATTTTAATTCTATGAAAAAAAATTGTCTTTAAAAAAGTGTAACTTTTATTTATATATATATATTATTAATAAAACGTTAAGAAAACACATTAAATAATAGACCGCTTATAGGTCATCTAAGCAACTTCCATATACAATCTTTGGCAAAGACTAAAGGTGACAAGTCTTGCCAAATATAAATAATTGTTCATAATTTCTAAGTTGTTTCTTAATTGTTTGTCCTTAATCTTAGGACAAGTATCCCATTACCAACCTTCCAAGAACCTTCAATAATAGAAAAATTCCTTCCTTTAACATAGTTAGACATCTGAAATAACTTATTATTTCAAATTATCATGACCCCACCAGCATTATTGTTTGCTTTATTTACAACCCAGTCAACTTCATTACTTCTCTAAAGAAGACAAATTTTCTTCCTACTGAACTCAGTACATTTTGTCTCTTGTAAACACATCATATCCGTCTGCTCCTTACTTACCAGATTGCTTAAATATCTTCTTCTCAAAGTTCCTCCTAACCCTCTAACATTCAGATTAATTATTTTCATTGACAAAACTTAGTGGACTTCCTCCTTGGCTTCCTCCCCTTACTAACTTTCCGAACAGACAAGACATGTAAACTATTGATGACTACATCTTCTTGCCCGGAGTGAGAATATCCTGCTTCTTTACCAACACTCCATACGTTGGACGTCACTTTTTTGTCATTATTTTCCCATTTTCAATTACACTATCAGTCGTACAAAGAGCATCTTTTCTCACATTGGTTTGCTGAACCAAAAACGCTGTCTAAACAATCCTTACATCCACCAAATTAGGATCATCAAACTGAAAATCTCCTGCCCAAGCTTAATGCTTGACCTAAGAAACCACCAGCAAAAAAGCAACTCTTCATTCTCCTTTACACGTGAAATAGAGGAACCTGCATTAAATGCAAGGTAACTCTTTGCATGCACTTCTTTAATGATGGGTAGGTGAGAGGTGGTCTCTATATTGCTGTGGCAGGGAACCACATTCCACCTCAGCCCTTCCCCCGAGCCCATTCCCAACTCCAACACTCACTAATGAATTATTCTCACTCACAAAACCTTCTCCACTAATTCTCTCTCCTTATTTAATCCCACGTGCCCATTCCCAACTCCAGTCCCTCAATAAATTCTGCTCCATCTTCTACTAACCCTTCAATTCTACAAGGAATATTCTCAGGGACCAACCACATTTACTGCACCTCTTACACTCTCTTGAAAATCAGCAACCTCTTGCATTTATTCACTTTATTATTTGAACTCTTTTCATTGCCGGTTGGTTCTTGGCCACTCACAGGCTACCCAATGGTCAAAGGCTGCTTTATTTTGTTACGTCTTTTTATGTGAGGAATAAAATACACCCCGGGTTGCATACTATAATCATTTATATTATGATGCTATTTTATTTTTTAACAATTTCATATTTTTAAATATTTAAATTTATTTTATAAATATAGATAAAAAAAATAGACCAAAAAGATATATGGGTGAGTAATAATTTTTAAGCACACATGTTTTCTTAAAATACTTCGTTGAAAATAACTTTTTCTTTCTTTCTCTTTCTTTTTCTTTTTTCTTTTTCTTTCTTCTTTTCTCTTTTTTTTCTTCGTTGAAAATAACTTTTAAAACATTTTCGCCCAACATAATTATTATATGTACATTTATACACTATATTAATTAAATAACTGATAGGTAAATAGTGTAAAAATCAAATCAAAAATGTAAAATTAGTAAAAGGTATTTATTATTTTCTTATCTCTAAGAAGGGCAAAAAAACCGTTTTTTTTTGGGGCAACTTGTTACCTTCTGTATTAAGATTGAAGCTCAATTCGTTATTGGAAACTTGGCAATACCCAACTCTTGCCAAAACCAAGAAACACCCAAAGAAGTGAAGAGTGTGATGGCAATGGATGGTGCCGCACAACAGACTATACATATTGATTGAGCAGAATCCACATGTTTTAGAAGAGATAGATTCGATATCATTTGTTGAATTTGCCAACGAGATCCTGACCTTAAAACCTTCATTTATATGGAAATTGAATCCCAAGGACTAAGACCGGTCCACCTTGTTCTAGAACACACCACAATGATCTTTCACCTTATACGGATGGACAAAAAACTTTTTCGAGCTAAAACCAGAGGAGGTCTTCTCTTTTGCATTTGGCAAGTAAATCCGGAGATATAAACCTTTTAACTGTGTTTCTTGAAGTGTGTCCAGATTCAGTAAAAGATTTGACAACTAAAAATGAGACTGTATTGCATTTATACAAGAGGTTTGAGATTTTTGAGTTCTTACTTAGGGTGACTGAGGATAAATACCGTTGAGTTGCAAACCATTTTAAACCAGAAAGACCTAGAGGACAACACCATTTTACACATTGCAGCAACAAAAAATGACATTCTGTCGGTCTATAAATTTAGTGTTGTGATGGTATAGTGAAAAAATAACAACTTAAAGTCACAAGATATAGATGAAGAGAGTCAAATTGTAATGTATAAACAATCTTCTTATAGTGATTCAGCCATTTTACAAACTACAAAAGTCATTTTCTTTTAGAAGAAAATTAACTACTATATTATACTTAAACAAGAAAACTAACCTATATTACTGTATCAATTAAAAAATATTTAATAACAATTTTTCCGAAATAAAGAAACTAAAATAATAAATAGTTCGGTAGATGGAGTTAAGTGCAACAAATGCTTGAAAGACCTCCTAATATTTTGTTGGAAACTGAAAAGGTTTTATAATTGGTTGCAATCAAACCAATTCATAAGTTGTTAGAGTGATTTATGTAACTCTCTTGTTAAACAATATTGTGTGTACAGGCAATGAAATTGTTGATGAAGGTGATGACAGATGTAGATGCTACAAATTTGATGGACCAAAGGGCATTTGATATAATAAACAACCAAGAAATAAATAAAAAATTGGTGAGGGCTGAAGCAAGAGTTAAGAGAGGTAGGAAAGTCGAATCGTTACTTACATCAATGCAAGAGTGGATAGTTCAAAAAAACTGGTAAGAAAGAGAACATGTCGAATGAGTTGCTGAGTTGCGGAACGTACATGATAATGGTCACTCTTGTTGCAACAACAACCGCAATACTGAATCCATCTGGTGGATTTCATCAGGCTTATAGCTATGGGACTAATAACCCTCTCATTCTAGGTCATGGGGCATCAAATTCATCCAAAGTCTTTGAAGGAAAATCAGTGATGCCAAACACCATCTTTTTTATGTTTTCGACCATAAATATTTGTGTCTTTTTTACATCCATTTTCACAATTATATTTATGATGCCTAACAATCTTGGATGGATTCTACAGTATGCGTCAATAGTTCTCCTGGCAGGTGGCTACTCTCTCTATGATGGTCATATCTCCTAATGCTACGAGGATCGTAGAGGCCATGTTCCCCATTTTAATTGTCTTTATTCCGGTATTTGCTGTGGCTTACACTTTGTTTTTGACACCTAGATCCAAATCTTTCCATTGATAGTTATAATTCATTTATTGTAGTAATAAACAGTGCATAAATATGTTTATAATAAATTACACATTTATAAGTTTGTAATTTAAGGCGACATAGATAATTATTGTGACGGTTTACTTATAACTGATATAGTGACTCTGTTTATTATTTTAAGTTTTATTTCGGCCTTTGGATTTTTTTTTCAGTTCTTTATGTTTCTATTTGGCGTGTATATATATATATATATATAATCTTATATGATACATGCATGCAGTAACATTTTTCTTTTATTAATCAACTAACCAAATTAATATAGTATAGTATCGTCAAACATGATTCATGTATGGTTACCAATTTTTTGCCCCTAAAAACTAATATTTTAAAAATTTATTTATCAAATTAATTTTAAATATTACATAATTTACTACTCAATTTTAATTAATTTGTAATTAAATAATTAATAATATATGTTTAATTAAAACAAGAATATTTTTAAAAAAAAATTAACAGAAGTCGTGTCAAGTTGACACAACTTCAAGTTGACGTGGTCAAAATTGTGTCATGTTAGCACGACTTTCCCAAATCTGAAATTTTTTCAAAAGCAATCCTATTTTAGTAAAAAAAAAAATGTCTGATGGTGGTCAAAAAACCTAAAAAATATTTACCAATTTTTCTATCTCCTCTGGTGTGTATTCTATTTTTGTTTTCTCTTTTAGTGTCTTTTTTTTCAAGTGGTCCAGTAAATTTCAAGATTATGGAAGTTATCACATAATCTTATACGTGAGAACACTACAACGATCTAACTATCATTCTTGGAATGAGTAATGAAGTGTGCCTTATTGTCAAATAATTAGTTTAAGTTATTGAATGAAGAGATTTCAAAACCTTTATGTGGTGATGATTTTCACCAAGTTTGGGAGAGATACAATGTTATGGTTATTTCTTAGATCATACGTATGTTAACCACACAAATTGCTCAAAGTATAATTTATAATGTGAATGATCTATGGGAGGAAAGGTTTCCGAAAAGCAACCACTTTCGTATCTCATATCTTCTTCAAAAGATGAACTCGATCAAGCAGGGAGAAAGAACCATTAGAGATTTTTTATGGATTCTAAGATTATGTGGGAAGAATTAGATTCTTTATATCCTCTGCAACATATGAAATGTCAGATGCAATTACAATATTCTTAAAATCATGGTCGATTACAGAGAATTTGAATGTGTCATGTGCTTTCTAAAATGGCTCATACAACATGGTGAAAACTCAAATTTTGCTTATGGAACTACTTTTGGATATTAATAGCGTCTTTTCTTTAGTTCTTCAATAAAAAAAAGGTAGTTAAATAAGATGTTAGTATTGAAACCAAGGTTTTGATCAATGATGATGGTCAACAAAACATGAGTAATAAGAATTGTAATGTGGCTTATCAATGGAGAAATTTGGAAGAGGAAAAAGAACTATAATAAAGAGTGTTTGCATTACAATAAGATTAACCATACTCTAAATGAGTGTTAATCAAAGCATGACTTTCTTTCGTGGATGAAATAAAATAACAACAATACCATTAATGTCATTGAAAAGAAAGAAGAATAGGATACATAATATGAAAAATCATCACAAGGTATGTTTCGTCAATGATCAGATCATGAAAACTTTGAACTCAAAATAGTTGCAACAACTAGTTCATATTCCGCAATCTTCCAAAATGTCATCAACAACACTATTGAAGAATAGTGTTCCATACAACAACCTAATAAAGTTAACCTAATATAGTCTCTTTTATTTTGATGCATCTTCTACCCATTTAGAATGGATGATACATCGAAAATCAAACTAGTCTTAATATATTTACAAGAAATCTAAAAATGCATTAAAAAAAAGTTCAAAATTCAAAAATGTATTTGGAAAATCCAAATCCAAAAAGGTATTTTGAAAAAGTGATTCCAGAAATATTTTTTTATCCACACCCTCCTTTTATTTACGGTTATTGTTGTTATTTTTCCAAGGCTTTCTTGTCATTTCACAAAATAATTTTTTTTTCCTTTCAATAGCACTTTTGTTACCTTACACATTAAAAAAAATATTACTTTCACACTAAAAAAAATATTCCCACCTAACATTTACATATTAACTACCAATTTTTTACTACCAATTAGTTTTTTACTACATATCAAGATAAAGCTCAAATTGAATCCAACATAGTCTTTCATAACTCAAACGGTTATTGAAAACTAATAACTGTTAAAAAGTTCAGAAATATATCAAAGAAGTGAAAAGTGTGAAGACGATAGAGTATGCAACATCAACAGGGAGACATAGGTCGTCTATACAGATTGATTGAGCAAAATCCACATCTTTTAGAAGAGATAGATTCAATACCTACCATTTGTTGAAACTCTGCATGTTACTGACATGTCGGGCATGTTGAATTTGACAATGAAATCATGACATTAAAACCTCCATTTTTATGGAAATTCAATTTCCAAGGACTCAGAGCGATCCACCTTTCCTAAAACATGGCTAGGCCACAATGGTTCTTCACCTTATACAAATGGACAAACAACTTAAAAGAGATAGATGAAGATAGTTAAGTTTAATTACAATGTATAAACTGTTGTGAAAAACGGGTAATTTTCCCACTAAAACAAAACCCTAACAGAGTTACCCGACAAATAATATTGAATAAATAAAGCGGAATAATAAAAGAGATAAAGAGAAAAAAAACACACTCGGAACTTGTTAACGGAGTTCGGCCTGTTTAGCATAATCTCTGAGCACAGCTCAAATAGCCCACTTTTATTATTATGGGAGAAGATATTACAACTTGGGATATTTAACAGTGAAGGAGGAGAGTTTAATTTATAACCCTCAAACCTCCTTTCCAAACAATGAATCGGATTTGGGATTAAGCCAAAATCAACCTAAACAATCTTTTTAGTGAGTTTTCAGTGAGAGGGATCCAGAAAAGTTTAGTAATTACATATATATATATATATTTAGTTTGAGGGATCAGAAAAGTTTAGTAATTATATATATATATATATATATATCAATTTATTGATAATATTTCAGTTTTAATAGTAAATTTTTTCCGGAATATAAAACTAAAAAGAATATAGTTCTAATTAAGTGTTTTAAATTTCTCAACAAATGCTTGAAAATACCTACTAACCTTTGTTCGAAACTGAAAAGGTTTTATAATTGGACTGCTTTTAAACCAATAAGTTATTAATTAGAGTGATTTATTTAACTCAATGGATGCTTGTTGTGAAAAATATTGTGTGTACAGGCAATGAAATTGTTGATAGAGCTAATAACATATGTATATGCTGCAAATTTGATGGCCAAACGGCATTTGATATAATAAACAACTAAGAAATTAAAAAGAATTTGGTAAGGCTGAAGCAAGAGTTAAGAGACTTAGAAAAAACTAATTTGTTAACGTTATCGATGATGGATGAGGTGGCTAATTCGAAAAACTGGTACGAAAGAGAGCAAGTCGAATGAGATACGAAACGCATACATGATAGTGGCTACTCTTGTTGCAACAACAACCTATCAAGCAACACTAAGTCCACCAGGTAGATTTCATCAGATTGATGGAGGGAGTGAGACTAATAACACTGTAATTGTAGGTCATGGGACATCAAATTCATCCAAAGTCTATGAAGGAAAATTAGTGATATCAAACACGGACTTTTTGATGTTTTCGATCAGAAATATGTGTGCCTTTATGACATCCATTCTCACAATTATGTTTATGATGCCTAAGAATGTTGGATGACTTCTACTGTATGGGTCAACATCATACTTTGTTTTTTTGCCATGTGAATTCTAAAAGTGTGTTGAACATTAAGGCAATGTTAAATTGTTTTGAGATGACTTCGGGTTTGAAGGTAAATTTCCTGAAAAGTAGTATTGGTGGGGTGTGTTAGAATTATAGGACTAAAACAAGACGGGGGTGAATTGTTTTTGCAAGATTTTCGCAAGTATTGAAGGTAGTGTGAAAGGCTATGAAGAATTAATCAATGGAAAATTTGTCCATCCAAATATAAAACTATTTTTAAGCTTGGTGCAGAAAATCAACCGGTTGTTTTTACGAAACAGTCGGTTGTTTTTATCAGCACTTTATAAAAACAAAGTTAAAGCAGTTTAAAGAGTGTAAGGATAAAAAGATTCACACAGAATGTTTATACTGGTTCACTCTTCACCAAGAGCTACATCCAGTCCCCAGAAAACCACTGGTATTCCACTATGTAACCAACAACAGATTACAAATTACACACACCAAAGAAGTGATCTTGAACCCCTCAAGAACACTCACTCCCTTTGGCTACAATACAGATCAGAACACCCTCTGACTCTGTGCAACACCAAATCTTTACAAAAATACAAATCAAAGAGAGAAAGGAATAGAATACACCTGATACAATCACAAATTGGATTGAAAGAATACACAATAGTCATATTCCACTCTTAACAAAAAAAACCAAAGCCTTAAGCAATCTTGGAAAAACTGATTTTGAAAGTGTTAATTTGAATCCACAACAACTAGGAGCGTATAACCACTTATTTATACTTCAATCATTTGTTAAAAACATTTAATGCAAAATCCAAATCAATTTTAAAACAAACAAAACAGATTGAATCAGTTAAACTGAATTTTGTTAAGGATTTTCATAAAACTGTCGGTTGAATTTTCGAAACAACCGATTAAATTGGTTTGACAGCAAAGTCAACCAAAGTCAAACAGTTTAAAAACCCTTCAAACAAGCTGAGAGAAAAACAACCGATTAAAACGAGAAATCAACAGGTTGTTTTTCTGCTTCTCTTTGAAAACACATCTTTTTCAAAAGGATTAAAATTAAATAACCTTAGATCAATTCTATAAGTGGATTACAAATTCAAACTACCCAAAACACACCTAGAAACTCATCATCAAAGTCTTCAAGCAATTCACATAGATTTGGAGACATCAAAGCCAATGTTCAACAGGGTGGGAGTTGATATGTTCTATATTCAGGGTTTTGCGGCTATTCTTAACTACAAAGTAATGAAAGTTCCTTTCAAGTACCTGGGGTTGCCTATTGGGGGATGTCATAAGAGGGAAGTGTTTTGGGATGGAGTGGTGGCTAGAATCAAATCCAAATTGGGAAGGTGGAAAGGTAGGAATTTGTCTCATCAACTCAGTTCTTTCGGCTATTCCATTGTTTTACATGTCAATGTTTATGTTGCCTACTATTGTGATAAAAAAGATCGTGAGCATTCAGAGAAAATTTCTTTGGGGTTGGGGTTCTGAAGTGAGGAAGATCGCTTGGGTTTCTTGGGGAAAGGTATGCGAGTCTCGGGAAAGTGGTGGGCTTGGAGTAGTTAATATCAAGGATTTCAACTTGGCTTTGTTGGGTAAATGGGTATGGCGGTTGGGGTCTAATGAGGTAGGTTTGTGGAAGGAGGTTGTAGAGTCCAAATATGGAGGTTGGAAAAATCTGAAGGAGGATAGGTGTATTTATAATACTTCCATTTGGTGGAATGATTTGAATTCAATCTGGAAATTGGAGAAATGAGGTAGTAATTTCGGAGAATGCTTAAAGTGGGAAGTTGGTAATGGGAAGTCTATCAAATTTTGAGAGGACTGGTGGGTAGGTGATGATCTTTGATGTTTAAGTTCCCAAGGCTTTTTTTTTACCATCGCGAAAGATGCGTCGTTCAATCGTTGTGGGTTTTGGACAAATGGTGTTTGGGAGTGGTCTTTGGTGTGGAGAAGAAGTCTTTTTGATTGGGAGAAGGTCCAGGTTAGACAACTTCTCGAGGTAATGCATGTCTCATGCCCTGTTCTGGAGAAAGTTGATAGGTGGATTTGGAAAATAGATAAGCTTCAACAATTTTCAGTTAATTCGGCTTATAGGATACTAAGAGGTGTGATTGAGGGGGACTGGGCGAGGATGTTTAAATTGTTTTGGAGAATTAACGCTCTGCCTTCAGCTCAGGTTACTATTTGGAGGGTGCTGGAAAATAAGTTCGCTACCAAGGCTAATTTACTCAGATGCAGGATTACGGTTGGAATTACCAATATAAAGGTTTTAATTAAAATATTTTAGATTCTAAATTAGTCTTTAAAAGATTAATAGAATCTAATTTAGAATATAAAGTAATTAGTAGTTAAAACCTTGGTAGCTAATGATTAGATACTAATTTAGAAATTACTTTATAAAATTTTATTAATAATAGAAACTAATTTAGATACTCTTAGTTTATAAAATGGTCTCTAATTTAATCAATATAGTAATTAATTATTTTGGTTTCTAAAATTAATTTTTATTTAATAATTCTTTTGTTGTGTAATGTAAAGATAGAAGAAGAGTTTGTAGGTATTCACAACAAATCAAACCAGATTTATTTTAAGAATACCTCAATCCTTATAAAAAAAAATTTAAATCGATCTTAACCATCAATCCTATAGCATCGTCATAGAAAGCAAAAAAACAAAACATATTACAAACTCTTACAAGAGATAGGCTATTATACCCTGTACACATAGAACAACCCAAATATACATCATACAACGAGGCTCTTTTTGTCCGAATTTGAGCAACAAAAAAACAGAATTATACCTTCCTAAAATACAACACCTGCATAAATACCAGACTTGCATAAAGACAACCTTAACTTGCATATTGTGACCATCAACAACATCCACCTAGCTTATACTCTTTAATAGATTCCCTATAGAAACAAATGCAAATTTGCATAGATAAATGCCTTCCAAATATGTTCCAACATCATTCCAGAACCAAGTAAGCATAACACCAATTCACCACCGTTTGGCTCAACCTTTTGACCTCCTTGCTATCTCTCATACTTGTATGGCCCTACACTATGAACCTAAAACAGCAGCTCTTAATTTTAGCAAATTTTCTCTCTTTAACTTTTCTTGAAGGAGCATGAGGATATGGTAAATCTCTTAAAGGAACATGTCTTTCTTTGTTTTCACTCTTTTTCTTTTTTCCTTTTTCTTTGTTTTTTTCCTCCTCAATCTTATTCTTAACTTCCTCCATCTTATTTTTCTTATCCTCATCTTTTCTTACCTTTTCACCAACTAAATTATCACCACACTCCCTTTTTCTTCTTCTGTTGCTATACCACATTTACTGATAATGACATTGCAATGTTCCTTGGGGTCGGTCTGTGTGTTAGCTGAAAACTGACCATTTTGTCACTCTGCCAACTGTTTAGCAATCTATCCTACTTGTGTTCCTAGATTTCTTATTGCTGCTTCATTATTCTTTTGATTGGCCAAAGATGCTTGCATACATTTTTCAAAGGTGTCCTCAAATTTGCTTACTTTTTCTTAAACTAAAGGATATAGTGGTTGTTGTTGTTGAAGAGGACCTTGATTGCTAGTGATGAATTTTCTACAACAAGTGCATCATGTTGTCAGAAGTAACAATTTATCCCTAAGGGCGAATATCGAGCGCACAAGGAATAGTTGAATAATCAAGTAAAAGATTCACTACATAGAAAACAGCATAATAAAGTTTGTTGAGATTTGTTATGATTGCAATTATTAAAAAGAAAACAAGTCAAAGAGTTTCTTGTTTCAATTGGAAAATTAGGGATTGGATTCATTTTTCCCACTCTTTTGTATCTTGATCAGCATGACAATATTGTGTCCTTTGATTGATACTGATCCCCGTATAAAAATCATTTATATATATTCCTCGCATATTTAGAAAAAAACAACTTATCATTAAGATTAAATGTTGATAGCAACTAACATTTCAAATCTATTTATAGCATTCAAATATGTTAAGCATTATCGTTTGGGTCAGAACCTTAGAAGTACTTTCCAATTAAATCTATGTTTCGAGATCATGGAAAACCAAGCATTACAAACAAAACAATAATATCAATCATCAATCAAGAACATAATATTATGTTTAGATATCACCTCAATACATAAGAGTTTGAACAGATTACTCTCAATCCTAATGGGTGGAATTAGCCACACATGATGGTTGTTACAAGCAAGGAGAGCAAGAAAAGAAGATTCTGGATGTTTCTCCTTCACGACTACCTCCTATAGGGTTTTCTAACACCTTTTATTCTCCCAAATGGATTATAATTCACTAAATGATGTTTTCCTCTCAATCACTAATGTCTAGGGTTTTGCCTCAAGCCTCCTATTTAACCTAATTGGCTTGGGTTAAGTGACTTCTCGCTTGGGAGTTATTGGGCTTGCTTGGGCAAGAAGCACAAAAGAGATCCAACGTCACTGGAGCAATCTCGCCCGCGAGATTGAGCTCGCTTGAGCGAGATCCTCTAGGGTCGTCTAGCTTAGGCAAGTTTGGGCGAACTTTGGTGAGTGCTGGAGCGTTCCAACTTTCCCTTTTTAGCTTTGTATATTCTTCTTTTTCCCAATCATCTCCATTCTTCCCAAGAATTATGAAATTAACACAAATTTGGGAATAAATCGTTCTTAAAATTAAAATAACAAAATATGTAAAAAATATATAATTTCATAAATAGGGGTTATTTTATACTTATTTTAGCAATTAATACCCATAAATGCCTATATTTTAATATGAAATATTACTGAAATTTTGCACTTATCAGCTAGATGAACCGATACCTTATTTCCACCCAAAATTTTGATTTTGATTGCTTCTCCAACCTTGGGGATAATTATTATTGTTGGAGAAACCATCTTGCCATCCCTAGTTACTCATATAATTTACTTATGCTTTAGATGAATTATTTTCATAAGAAGAGTGACATTTAGGATGGTCACCTCCTCAAAAATCAAACATTACTGGTTGAGTCTGACTCTGAAAAGATTGCACAGCTTATAATTGTTGTGGCAGTTTAGACATTTGTCCAGTTCATGCCTCAAGCTATTGTGTCAAAATTTTATTCTAAGCCAGAATTGCATCTGATGTATTCAACTGTAACAACCCTTTCTTCTGAATACCTTACCTATCATGTTGGGGTTGACAATCTGTTGATGTCAATGTGTCAATAATCTTCGTTGCATGTTCTACATCAACAATCGTCATTGTACCACCAACTGCAGTGTCTAGAAGCATTTTGGTATTAGATTTAAGGCCATTATGAAAGATACTCAATTGGGAAATGTCTTCAAAACCATGGCTTAGGCAATTTCTTAGCATCACTTTGAATATCTCCCATGTTTCACAAAAGGCTTCATCTGATCCTTGTCTGAACATAGAAATATCACCTTTCTTTGATGTAGTGAGATAATGGGAAAAAACCTTTGTAAAAAATTTCCTCTGCATCCTTCCAACTGGTAAGGCTCTAATTTGGATATGATTTGAGCCATTTCTTAGCTTTTCCTCCTAATGAGAAAGGAAAAAAAATATAGATTAACAATTTGAATATCACTTAATTGAAAGCCCATTGTTCCCACCAATTCATTGAATGCAGAAAAATGTGTATATTGATCCTTATGGTTCATTGTTGTAAATTGATGAGTAGTAATCAGACTGAGGAATGCAGGTTTCATCTCCAAAGCTTTAGTGGTAGCAGGTATTCTAATACTAAAAAAATGTCTTGGTCCCTAATGCATAGCATAATCTCCAAGTGTTCTTCTAGGCTGTGGTGGTTGCTCTTCAGCCATAATGTTTTCTTCTTGAAAAAATTGAATGGGAAAGGGAGAAATAATTGAGGATTCTTCTCTAATTTCAATTTTTTTTTCTTTTCTCTTCTTAGCCTTGTTCTTTTGAGCTGTTTTTTTTTTAATCTCTGATTCAAATTGTAATTGGTCTTTGGAAACTTGTCCTCTTAATATCATATAAGATAACTCACTCAAGGAGTAACTAGCAATAATAAAAATAAATAAATAAATAAAAATATAAAAATATAATATTTAAAGAAAATATAAAATTAAATTAAATAAATTAAAAATTAAAACCAAAAACTATAAACCAAGAAACAAAAAACAATAAAAATATTCACAATATTCAGGAATTCGTACTTTAGAATTTAAACTTGTTTTCCGCCAAAAGCGTCAAAAGCTTGATGACTATTTTACGACAAGTGTACCGTGTGAGAAGTAATAAATTGTCCCTAAGGATGAATATCAAACCTACAAGGAACAATAAAATTTTCAAGTAAAATATTCACTAAATATAAGACAATATGTAAAATTTTGTTGAAAAGGTTGTGTGTATGATGAATTTGCAAGAAATGAAATAAAGCAAAGTAAAATATTTGTACGAGTCAATTAGGAAAATTGGGATTGGGGTTCAGCCTCTCACTCGTATGTATTTTTTGAAAGAATATAATATTCAATCTTGATTGATATTGATGCACGTATAAAAATCATTCATATCGGTTCTTCGCATACAAAATTATGAAGATAGTCTCCTAAATATTGATTCCTTGCATATTTATAAAAACTCTTTATCAATACGAACAGATGTTATAAAGCAATTAACATTTCAAATCTATTTCTAACAATCAAATATGTTAAACATTATCATTTAGGTCTGATGCTTAGAAGTATTTTCCAGTCAAATATAAGAATCAAAATCATCAAGAATTCAAGTTTTGAGAATAAAATGATAATCATCAATCAAAAACTGAATATTATAGGGAAGAATTAGCCACTCATATTAGCCATTACAAGCATGAAAAGCAAGAAAAGAGTATCTAGGGTGTTTCTTCTTGACGTCTGCCTCCTCTAGGGTTTTCTATCTCTCTGTATTCTTCCAATGATGTTTAGGGTTATGCCTCACGCCTTCTACTTAACCTAGTTGGGCTTGGGCTAAGTGGCATCTCACTTAAACGAGTTATTACTTGTTTGAGCGAGCCTGACGAGAAAAGGTTCAACTTCACTGGATTGAACTCACTTGGGTGAGCCTTGGGCGAGTTCCTTTAGAATGATATTTCTTGGGTGAGTTTGGGCGAGTTTTCAATGTTCCAACTTTCCCTTTTCATTTTGTTCATTCTCCTTTAGCCATTTTATCTCTATTTTCCCCTAAAATCCTGAAATTAACACAAAGTTTGAGAATAAATCATTCTCATTCATCTTATAATCCCAAAATATGTAAGAAGATTCAAATTCATAAATTAGGGGTTAAATTATAGGTATTTTATCAATTAAAATCCATAAGTGCCTATTTTTTTAATGAAATATTAATGAATTATGACACTTATCACAATCCCATACACATTTGAGTTCACCTTGCAAAAAAAGAAAGCATAAAATGAACCTAGTCTAGCTATGCTAACTAGGCCAAAACACTCACCTTCAACCAGACCGACAACCAAACTATAGGATCCAACCCGAATACTAAACAACAAGAATGAACCAGCAGAGACCTTACTCTGACCATTAGAACACTGATGGAGTTGCATAGGGGCTACATTCAAAATCAAAAGTACCCTCATAGTAAACTCATCAAAAGGAAAATAAATGTTGAGGTCACTAAAGAAGAAAGAACAAATAAAAAAGAAATTTAAGGCGACACCCACTCGGTCATGACAGACGTTGTCAATCGCACATATCTTGGACGAGATTACACCCAACTCAGCGTCCCAGCTTAGCATGGGAATGCTACCAACAAAGGAATCTACCATGGACATCCAACGGTACCTAGAAAAATGGTTGGTCATTTTCTTATCTATGCACGAGTACCCTAAACGCAAGGTTAACTCACTCTTGGCCTGTTTAGCGGCCAATTATCGTGCCCTATCAGGTGCATCTACTCGACAAGACCCCCTTGCAAAAAACCCACTACCTTTTGCCATCGAAGACTCCCCGTAATCTGTCGAGGAGTGCCCATGCAAAAAAAATGAATAATTAGTACAAGAAGACATCACTAACCTGGAGAGTAATGGAATTCTCGACACCTAACCACTATTTGGAAATCAGAGAAAGGGAGTGGTGCCCTATTTACTAAAACACTCTTATTTATAAGCAGTAAAGCTCGAGGAAACCAAGTGTCAGGACACCCTATAGCTGTTAGAATACATTCGCATCAGACGATCACAATTCAAAATAGCCAAATCCCGAGGAAAATCCAGGTTCAAGTTCTCGCCAAATACACAGGACATTCTAGACTCCACCACGTGCAACTCTTCAAGACTTTAAAACTGACACACTCATGGACTATCCCATCGCATTACCGAGTCATTGTACACACACCTATAGCGAAAATCTCTTCAAGAATAAAATCTTTCGAGCTTAGGTGGCAAATGTACTGTATGGGGCTAAGACCCCTCCGACCTAGGTCACTGATTGCCCAAACAAATAACATCTCGGCACCCTAAAAGGTAAATTAAGAAAAAGATTAGGGAAGGTCGTACACAGTGTTAGACTAATAAGAAAATTAACCATGAAAATCATGTTAATCCAAGGTCCACAAGCACTAAGGTCAACTCATCCCCCTAAATAGGTTGACCAACATCATAACAAAGTAAGCATTTAATAATAATTATTGCTCTTAACTATCATACATTGAACACTAACTTGAACGTCGAATTATCTTTTGCGGATGCCTCCACCCATAACTAAGATCGGATGTCGAAGACTAATCTTACTAAAGACCTATAAAAGATGAAGGATGAACGCCTTCCAGCCCTCTAACAGAAGCTCAAATTGATTCCAAACATAGTGTTTCACAATTCAAATAGTTGTTGGAAATTGACAACACACAACTCGACAAACCTAAAAAAACATTCCAAAAAAAGTGAAAAAATGTGAACACGATGGAATATGCAACACAAGACTTCAAAACTCCAAAATTTGCTTTAAAATTTTAAAGTATTGATTTTATCACACGTAATTTGTTGAAAAGTATTTATGTCAACACCTATAGTCAAGTCAGTCTATTTTGACAAATCTACTCCATTCAAAGTTACGTCTACTCAATTCAAAGTTACGTATATGTAAGTTCATCAAATATGAAAAACTCATCATGTCATATCTTCATTCAAAATTTTGTCATACGAACAATAAAACTATGTTTTGGATTTTTTTTTAGAAATTAATGAATCACAATCCAACCAATTCGTAATGTAATTTTCCTACTTTTTCATAAAATTTTATTCATATTTATTATTATAAAAAAAAATCCATTAAAAGTCTAGAAATTTTAGAAATGATTAAACCAACTAAGTCATAGTTTTAGTTCAAAGCCAATATTTATTTTCTTGTTAAGAATTAGCCAATTCACATTTTAAAGTAATATTAATAATTAAAAAATGAATGTGTGTCAGTCATCTTTATATGTGAATTAATAAATAAAATATTTTAATATTCATCAAATGATATTATCACACATATATTGGGTTTTTTTTTAAAGTAGTACAATTTTATTTTGAAATTTTCAAAATGGAAAAAAAAAATATTCTTATTAAAATGGATAAATTGTCAATTCTTTAGCAAATATTGTAGGGTTATCTGATGGTGCTAGTATTTTGGATACAGTCTCTCATTTTTGGACTAGTTGTGATTGGAATATTCTCTTGTCTTTACAGCAGATGCCTCATTTTTTAATCATATCATGGTTAGGGAGGAACAAGATATTCCTAATAGGATTCTAGATGATTTTGGATGTTTCACTCTTAAATCAGCTAGGACTTTTTTCTTGGAACCAGGACTTTCCTATGATAGGAGTAAATTCATTTGGTCTTCATATATTCCGCATTGAACTTTTTTCAGTTTTTGTTTGATTGCTTTCTGGATTTCTATATCTGTGATTCTACATTGAACTTCATTATACCTTCAAAGTTTGCAAAAATCTTTTCCAAACAATTCACCCCTGTTTAAGGCCATATATTCTAACAATGAAGATATAACAAAGTCATTCATTCCATGGCTTAAAATAGGTATTGTAACACAACCTCGATTACAATGTGACTCGCATTCAGGAGTTTGATAACTTGTGGCGTATTCTACTAAATAAAGTTGAATTTCATGCTTTAAGCCCAAAGGGGTCTTACATCAGGGAGCATTCAAAAGATGTAACAGAGTCATTCATGAGTCTTGGCCTAACAACTTAAACTTCAGGAGAGTAGGTCCATCTTAGAAGACACCATCAAAATATTTGACTATATTAAATTGATTTTCCATATAAATTAACCATCTAGATTAAATGAAATAATAAAATAGTCTAGAACTAAAACACTGAAAATGGCACAAAATATCAAAGCGCTAGACTTTCAGTTTTCCCAATAATTAACAACATTTTACTTAAGTGTCCATTGAACTGAAATTGCACACTGGTTTATTTATTTTATAATATTTACTTACAAGGGAACTTGTCAAAGTAAGTATAGCTGAATCTAGAAATGGTCAACCTGTTTTCGCATATTAATTATATAAAGGCAGAAAAAAAATGCAACAGAACCTATCCTATCAAGAACAAAATTTAAATATTGTTTTGTCACACAACACAAGCACAATTGCACCAGTAAGAGAGCATGCTTTCCATGTTTTGTCACACAACACAGCAGTGAACCTTGCAGGATCCAACTACAACTCTACCTCTCGCAAACCTCCAACCCCAACTTTCTTATATATTCCTCCACTCTTTTTCCTCACTTCTACTACCCTTCTCACACTTCACAACCCACAAAATGATCACCTTAGTTGACTTCTACCATATCATGACTGCATTGATGCCACTTTATGTGGCTATTATTCTAGCCTATGGCTCAGTTAAGTGGTGGAAGATTTTCTCTCATGACCAATGTTCACACATCATTTGTTTTATGGCTCTCTTTGCAGTGCATCTTCTTTCCTTCCGTTTCATAGCCTCCAACAACCCTTACAAGATGAACCTTGGGTTCCTAGCTGCTCACACCCTTCAGAAGATCATACTACTAGTCCTTCTTGCATTCTGGAGCAACTTCACCAAAAAGGGGTGCTTGGAGTGGACCATAACCTTGTTCTCTCTCTCCACCCTCCCCAACACTTTGGTCATGGGCATCCCTTTGCTCAAAGGGATGTATGAGGAATTCTCTAGGAGTCTGATGGTACAAATTGTGGTCCTTCAGTGCATTATTTGGTACACCTTGATGCTTTTCATGTTTGAGTTTAGGGGTGCCAGAATGTTAATCTCTAAGCAGTTCCCTGACACTGCTGGCTCCATTGTCTCCATCCATGTGGACTTTGTTGTCATGTCATTGGATGGAAGACAACCACTTGAGATTGAAACTGAGATCAAAGAAGATGGGAAACTCCATGTCACTGTGAGGAAATCCAATGCCTCAAGATCAGACATCTTCTCCAGAAGATCTCAAGGTCTTTCTTCCACCACTCCACGCCCTTCTAACCTTACAAATGTAGAGTTATACTCTTTGCAATCTTCTAGGAACCCAACACCAAGAGGGTCTAGCTTCAACCACACAGACTTCTACTCAATGATGGTTGTTGGTGGCAGGAACTCCAACTTTAGAGCCTTGGATGTTTATGGCCTTTCAGCTTCAAGAGGGCCAACTCCAAGGCCTTCTAACTATGATAAAGATAGTGGGAAGCCAAAGCTTCATTACCATGCCGGTGGAACTGGACACTACCCTACACCAAACCCTGGCATGTTCTCTCCCTCTAATGGGTCCAAAAGTCTGCTAATTCTAATGCTAATGCAAATGCCAAGAAGCCTAATGGGTAGGCTCAGTTGAAGCCTGAGGATGGGAATAGGGACCTTCATATGTTTGTTTGGAGTTCAAGCGCTTCACCCGTTTCTGATGTGTTTGGTGGCCATGAGTATGGAGGTCATGATCAGAAAGAAGTCAAATTGACTATTTCTCCAGGAAATTTTTATTTTTTTTTCATTCCCAAATGGATTTATAAGTCTTGACTTGATACATGTTTAGAAATCACGTTTATCATGTGCATGATACAACTGCTAGGATGTGGAACCAAACACAGTATTATTAGTCTTTTATTTGTTTGCGAGCGTAAAAGTGAGTCCAGCCAAATTTGTGATATGATAACCTAATCCCAATCAATAGATATATCTAATAGTAATGTCTCTATAATTTCACTAGAAATACTTACTAAAGAAAAAAAAATGAGAAACAGTGATTACAAAAGGATTAAATTAGAAAACAGTATACAAACAAATTACGGGAGTAGAATCCGGGAACTTGTAGGTAATAACGTGTAGGCCTTGAATTTGAGGTAAACTTGAGAATTAAGTTCACTCTACAAAGCAAAAGCACATCAAACTTGTAATTTTGTAAGGAGTGTGCGTTGCACAATCAATAATCAAGAATCAGAAGTTAGATTTCGAACAATTTCAACCTATAACGATTTTGAACAATAGATTTCCAAGACAGAAGTTAGGGTTTCGCGAGCACAAACCTAAAACAACCTTGCACAGAGGCGGCAATGGCAGACAGAGAATGGTGCAAGAGTGAGCGTTAGAGTTTCGTAAAGGTCAGAGGAAGGGTTAATGAAGGTCGTGTAAGGGTTTCGTGAAGGTCACGTTAGCAGAGAGAGGGGGAAGAGAGTGGGAGGCAACGTTGGTTTCCAAAGAGTGAAAGCACGTTTTCAAAAAAAATCAGTTTCCAACAAGTTTTCAAAAAACAAAAAATTGAGAATAAGAGGAATGGTGTTATGAGGGAAAGCAAACGCGGGAATTTTATTCTAAAGGATAATTGTGACAGTTAAAAATGACATATTCTAAAGGATAATTATGGCGGTTACTAAAATGTCGTATTATACGGCAACTTGTGGCGGTTATTCATATGAAGGATAAGGTTTGATCATAGCCTGAAAGCCTTCTTGAAATAACATCATCGATTACATGATGTAGCAGTTCTTGAAAAGTGTTGTTAAACCAAGACAAATTGATTGCATTTTCTTTCACCGTTGTAGCAGATGGTATAAATCTGAGCAATTGCTCACACAAAGATACTAAAATACCACTAGTAATCCCGATGACAGTCTCTCCATCAACAGGTAGACCCAATACCAATTCCACATCTTCTAATGTAACAGTTGTTTCACCATGAAGAAAGTGAAAGGTATAAGTATTTGTTCTCCACCTTTCCACTAGTGTTGTAAGTAGTATGTGATTGAAATGTTCTTAAATTTTAACAAAACCAAAATGATCAATTAAGTGTTTGATTCACTGGACAAGTATGTCCTCATACTTCAATACCCAGATTGCATGTCTTATAAGTCTCAATAGTCTTTTATTATCTTCTCATAAATCTTTAGTAACATGTTTTTCTTGGTACCACAATAGAGACAGATTCACGAGAAGGCGATAAGATGTAATGAAATTCTAATAAAATCCTAAAATTATAATCAAAATATCAACCAAAATATTCATATATAATATTATAATATATAAATATCCATAAGACCAAAAATCATATTCTAATATGGGATAGATGTTCGCGCATCATTTAATTAAATTTATCTGTTTAAATGGCATGTAACCTCTATGAAGTTATTAGCAATTATTTTATTGTTATTCAAGTGTTATCTCTCTCTTGTAGACCTTCTATCTATCCCTCGTTCCATATTGTTTCAACTGTTTGTTTTATAAATAAATATACCTACATTTTAAGTAATTTCTTGTATTTAATTTTTTAAATAAGTAATTTTCAATGATAAAATAGGATACAAGATATAAAATCTAAAAGGAAAGAGTGAAAAGAAACATTCACAAAAAAGATATAACTCAAAATACTAAACTATATTTAAATTCTTTTAAATCAACTAATTTAATACAATTAAACTTAAATTTATTAAAATCTTTTAGTTAATCTTTCAGAGCAAAATAGGTCAGCATTTTAACATTTTTATTACGTATATTATCGTAATATAAACTAGATAAAATAGAACTACACAAAAAAACAGTAAAAAGAAAAGTTAAACCCCACAAAAAAATTACTACATTTCACTCAATTGATGTTCTTCATTTGTTTGTTACGGAACATAGCAAGGATTCGAAAAAAGCAAGTATTTGTGATGCGACAACAGAATTCAAAAGATCAACCTCCAAAACCATAGAGGGTTCTTCCCTGCCTCTTCAGCGCATACACAACGTCCATGGCCGTAACCGTCTTCCTCCTGGCGTGCTCGGTGTAGGTCACAGCGTCGCGAATCACATTCTCCAAGAATATCTTCAGCACTCCCCTCGTCTCCTCGTAGATCAATCCACTGATCCTCTTCACACCACCTCTTCTCGCCAATCGCCGAATCGCCGGTTTCGTTATGCCCTGAATGTTGTCGCGAAGCACTTTCCTGTGCCTCTTCGCACCTCCTTTGCCCAATCCCTTTCCTCCCTTGCCACGACCAGACATTTTCTCAACACCTTTCCGCGCAAAATCGATCCAATCTCGGGATTTAGGGATTTCTTCTAGTTTGGATTGGAAGAAGGAGACTCCAGAGAACGATTTCGATCGAATTTGAGGATTTAGGGTTTTGGTTTGGTTTCTGGATTTGAATGACTTTTGAGGGGAAGATATAGGTAGGTATTTATTGAAGGCGCTTCCGAGTTTTGACTTTTGGTCTTCGTCGTTGGATGAAAAACTGATCAACGGTTCATCTTAGCGATCCGTGGTTTGGAAATTGGAGAATTATGAAACGTTGATAGATAGGTTTCAACGGTCAGATTTTGTTTTGAAGCGTATGTGCGGATTGGGACTTTCTTTAGTTTCTCTCCACATTTATTCGACTTTTTGAAACCTTTAAAATAATAAATTGCGTTCATTTTTTTAGCAGTATAAAATTCATGAAGTAGAAGAACTCATTACAAATTGTGTTTGTTACTATAAGAAATTCGTAAAATTAATAGGCAAATGTTAAAGAAAATAAAAATAAGAGTAAGGGTTCTGTTGTTTATTTATTTTCTACTTTTATTGGAATTTTTCTCCTTTTATTGATAATAAGAAATTATGTAGGAAATAAGTTTTTATTATCGCTATAGAGTTTTATTATCTTGTCCAGGTTTTCAAAATATATTTTCAGATTGTTTAATGTAAGGTTGTAGAGCACTGATAACCTATGAGGCTCATATACTTCTCTTAAATGGGTGTTTCCGTGTCGGACATATGTATCGGTGTCGACACTCGTAGGACATTTATCGGTGAAGTGTTCAATTCAAAAAATATTTGTTGGAACTTTGAAAATTCTAACACAATTTTAAAAAGTATAAATACAATAATTTTCTAAAAACTCAAATATATTGTATAAATTTTTATTATGATTATAAAAATAAGGAACAAATTATTTTGAACCAGTATGAAAAATATCTTCATACTCCCAAAAGAATCTGAAACATACTTTTGCACATAAATATTTATTTTTAATTTATATAATTTAAAATTATATAATATATAGATTCGTGTCCTCATATCCTATATTTTAGAGATTATGCGTATCTCCATATCTGTATCCGTATCGTATCAGTGTCCGTATCCGTATCTATGTACATAGGATAGCTGATAAGTATTTTGTGTAAATCTTTGACATCATAATATATAATAATTTTTTGTATAATTTTTTTGATGTCTTTATTTGCAGTTTCAACTGTCCCGTTCATCTTCCGACGATAAGCAAAAGAATTATGATGTTGAACTTTAAAGTCATTAAACAATTCTTTCATTATTTCATTATTCAAATTATATTTTACTATTCAAATTAGTGACATTGTTTATAATAATCTTGTAGATAACTTCTAATCACAAATTAACTTTTTTTTATGATTTTTTTTAATAAAATTTATGTTAGACAACATATGTCTTCACATGAAAAAAAAACATAATATTAAAAAAAACATGGGAAATTAGACCAAATCTATGTGGAAAAAAATTAAAAAAAAATAAACTCTCAAGAATAGTCTAAAAATCTACATTGAGAGTTTAAACCAAAAAAATAAATAAATAAATAAAGATAAAAAGGTCAACAAAAGAATATTTTCTAATGCGTAGCTCCCAAAGATAATAAAGAGTAACTATTGAATCCCAAAAATCTAATAAGACGGATCATCATTTGTGTTTAGCAACGGTAATAAAATCTTATGATATTGTTGTTCATCACTACCATTACTTTTTCTTGGGTTGTCTTGTTTTGGAGGTCATCTTATTGGTTTTTACTCCAGTTTTAGGAGGACGTCTCCATCTCTTGAAGGTTTGAACTAATTCATCGTCTTCCCTTAATGGTTTCTCTTTTTCTATCTTTTCAGCCCAAAACTTAGAGGTCAAATTGGCTTCTGCTAAAAAAATATAAGTAAGGAGAGATTCAACTGTATATGTGACAAGATGGTTGGACATGATTTTTGAGTCTCTTGTTCATCACCTGAAAGAGATTCAAAATAATTTTGCAAGACTAAATCTTGAAAAACAAATTTAGAAGTAACTCGTCCGACAACAACTAATTTAGGACTTACTGCATTAGTTGCACATTTGAGATGAAATGATCCTTCTGAAATACCAAAATTTTCAAATATGCCCATATAAGTGGTTTCAGAATTATTCTTTGAGTCTCTCTCATCTCTTGCTCTCACTTTTTAGTTGAAAAGTCCTAGAGACAAAATTAGAAGGTTGGCCTAACCTCCTTCCTAACACCATTCTCCTACAACACCCTTTGTTCCAAATCCACCTTTGACCCATTTTAATCATTCCTTCCGCTTCCATGTCTTCTCCTTCCATCAAGATCCTCCCAAACCGAAAAACTTTAGAAGGAGTCAAGAAGAACTCCATCATTACTCCTTCTACATCTTATCTATTTGGTTACATTGTTATATTACTTATTCTTTAATTCACATGCAATATTTTAAATAAAAGGCAAGGTCTAGAAAAAAAAGGGTAATAAAGTTTTAAAAATGTTTTGGAAGACTTTTCTTAATGAGTCATGAATTCGATGTTCTAGTGGGGACGTCTAATGGTTTAAAAGTATTTCACAATATTTTTGCAACATATATAAGAACTAAGAGATTGTACACAAGTGATAAACTTACAAGTCTAACACTTCATGTTTTTGTATTGGTTCACTCTAACATGATAACATATAATTCTCCTTTACAAATTTAAATTGTTCTATCACCCAAATTGCTTGCATGTATTCTTATATTGTCATTTCTAGGTCACACGAGTATACAAAATTATTATTGGTTATCCTTTTATCTCCTCTTAAGATAAAATATGAGTACACTAAGACACTCCCAACTATCTCTTTCTTTCTTCCTAAGATAACATCATGATGAAACTCTTGAAAATATAACAAAAGTTGTTTAAAAGGTTACGATACAACTCTCAAAGCAAATATAAATTACTTTAACACCACTTATACAAGAGAATAGTTTCACACATAATGTTCACTCTCTCAAATTCATCTAGTAAACGATTTTTTTGTTTTAGCATTTAGAAGCCTTTTTATCTTTTTGCATGCAGTGTATTCTATTCATGTAGATTTCCTTGTAGGACAATAGCCTTTTCCACATGACTTCTATGGCAGATTCTTCCCGCACCATATATATATCCAAAAGTCAAAATTTTTAACGAAAATTTATTATTTTACTGGGTGCATTTAACTTTTACCTAATTTCTATTTTATTAAGGGTACAATAGTAATTTCACATAGACATGTTGGGTGCCAATCATATCCGTAATTGTGTTATTGTGTTCTGAATGTATATATATGAAATAGTTTTGGATAATTATGTCCGGAAGAATATTTTATCTGAATATTAATAACCATATGATTTATGGATGAAAAAGTCTGGAATGTGCCCCTGCCAACTTCTTTAACTTTTTCTTTGAATCTCATGTGGCCCTTGCCAAACACATGGCACTGTCCATTCGTTGGGGGATAAAAGGATCCTACAAACCTCACTCTCTTGTTCCAATTGATTTGAGGAATGCAACCATTTCTTTCCATTGCACTTCCACCCAAGAATTTCTGGAGTGCTTCACCAAACTATTAGTTTGTTATTTTAACCTTAATTATGCACATGGTTTCACGATTTTATTTTGTCTTTTTTAGTTGTTTTTGGATTAAATTCCATAACTTTAATTCTTTAAATTTGTTTAGTTTAGTGGGTTTTAATACATTAAAAGTACCAAAATCATTATACTGTCAAAAAAAGAGTTAAGGATGATTGGTTTTCGGATATGTATATTTGAAAGCATAATGGTGCCTTCTGGATAAAGATGTTCATAGTTAAAGAGTACAATTCTTGAGGACAATATCCGTAGGCAAACATAACACTTCCAGATACTAATATCCGTAGGCAAAACTGACACTTCCGGATACCAATATCCATAGACAAAGTTGACACTTTCGGATGCCAGTATCCATAGGTAAATATGTGACTTTTCGGATATTGATATCCATAAGCAAATCTGTGACTTCTAGATATTAATATCCATAAGAAAATTTGTGGCAAGGACAAAGTTGGGCTTAAAAGGTTACGTTGGGTGAATATAAAAAATGATATGGTGCAGGAAGAAATTGCCGACTTCTATTTATAAACATTCAATAAAGGACTGTTGGAGCGCTTGTTCATTTGTCCTTATGTTGGAATTTTTTAGAGCATGGTTATCTTTACATTGAAATATTTTTCCATAACATTAAACATGTTAAGTGTTAGATAACTTTAATTTTGCAAATCCTTTTGTAGTATTGACATTATCAAAAGAGAGTTGGTCTGGTTTGTAACAATTAACTTGGGAATGAGTCAAAGTTCATAAATAGTAGACAACTCACAATTTGAATTGTGTATTGTGATAACCATGCATACACAACATCTACTCTATTTGTTCATGTTAGCTAATCTTCATGTCATTCATATTGTCTTCTTCTCATTTATTAGTGTATATTCTCTTTCACTTTTGTGTAGATTTCACCATATCTATTTGGTCTTCATAGAGATTATAACAAGTCTAGCACTTTTGAGTAGTCATATGATTTTTCTTTTAAGCTTTCTTGTTATATGAAATTATATTTCTTGCTTCACACTATGTAACTTCACATCATGTATCTTGATTAAATAAACTAAAACTTGATACTCTAGGTATTATATTGTTGTATATTTATGTCTACATCTCAAAAATATTATCTTATTGCTTTGGTTGAAGGCAAGAATGAAACTTATTGTGGATTATAATCTTGCAATGATGTTGAAACTATACTTGTCTTCCATTATCTACATGACTTTTATAACAACATCAACTACCATGAGAAATGTGAATCTAATGTAACAACATTTAATTTTTAGAGTAAAGTTTGTTTTTAATTCCTCATCTATACAAAAATTCACTTTTAATACAAAGTTTTGTTGAACAATTTTAGTCCCTCGATAATTTTTTGGCCAACTTAGTCTCTCGATGTTAAATGAAAAACAGGCTAAAAAATAAAAATAAAAACAGGCTAAAATATTAAAAATAAAAGCACCACATATAAACAATTCAGAAGTAGATGGTGATTAGTTGGAAGAGCCTCTCAAAATGCAAAGATAAAACCGTTAGTAAATAGAAACATTGTAAGATGGTACAATTTTGTTATACAACAAGGTGTCACTATTCTGAGAATTTTTTTTATAAAGAAAATAACAACAAAATATAATGATAACTGCATATGTACATTAATCAGAATAACGTAGAAACAAAAGCTTCACACAAAAAATAAACTTCTAACTCCGTTCATGATGAACTTAGATCCCGTGAGGTTTGTCCTTGCCATCTGTAAAACAAAAAAGCATATAATTCACAACCACATTTCATATCATATATGTACAACTGTTTAACTTTGGATCACAAAAGTATTCATAATATATTACTGATGAAACTTATAATAAATATTTAAGGACATCCATTTATCAATACCCACAAATATCCAGTACCCATCAAATTAGATAAATGTTTGCATATTCAAATAATAAAATTAATATTTTAATTAGAAGTTTAGATCAATCAAATATTTTTCATGAATTTATTTTCTCATTTTGGCTCTTCAAAATTAAGCTTTTACAGAGAAAAAAAATTAACAAATACCCTTGGAAATTTGTGGATATCTATGGGTCTTTTGTAACACAATGGATAGTTGTCATAGCAGGAACATGTGGGGGATTTTAGACACATGAAAGTTGCAACTCGACAACTCCTTTTTTTTATATATCAATAAGTGAGAGTGAATGATAGCTTCCACAAACCTTGAGAGAAGAAATCTTGCGAGGGGGCTTAAATTGCTATTTGAATGAAGTTCCTTGTTTTGTTTCTTCTTGTGATCCGTCTCTGCATTTCGGGTTTCTTCAGCTGACTTAGTCTTGCTTAGTATTCGACCAGCCAGTTCTTGCAGGTCCTTCAATGATAATTCCTTTGAACTGCACAAATTGTTCTTCAAGGGGTTATGAATTGCGATTGATAAGAGAGGGACATTTAATTTTCCTTTAGCATGTTGCAATGATGAATGTTAGTAGAATGCAGACCTTGCCAAACGCTGAAGCAAATTTTTGACAAGAGCGTCACAGGATTGGGGCTTTGTCCTCTCCATGTTTACAAGAGCATTGATAACAATTTGCATAAGTGGCCCTTCTGGATCCTCAGCAGTGGCCTACATGAACACACCATGCTATAACAAAATTCATAATAACGAATCAAATCTACTCTTTGCTGTAATTAAGTTGCTAAAGATAATTCATCAGGGCCAAATCCACCCACCCACCCCAGAGATACCATCTTAAGATGTTTGCTGGCTATTTTGCTTTATCTTCTATATTTTCCTTCTCTTTTCAGAATGCACTACTGTCTATAAATAGTACAAAAATGTTGGAATAGTAATCATTATCATCTTTTTCACAAAAGTCAATGGCCCATTATATAATCTTGCTTATTTCCACTAATGAATCAGTAGAAGTTGTGTTGAGGATTTTACATCGACTAGAGATAATGACTTTTCATAATATATAAGTGGGATATAACCTTCATCTTACAAGTCAGTTTTATAAGATTGAGTTAGACTTAAAGTTCATTTTTTAAAATATAACAAATTATGTCTGAAACAACTCTAACTGAGAAGCCTTGTACTTTTCCAATTTCAATCAGCACAGTGCAAGCATGTTTATGTGGCATAACAAACTAAATTGAAACAAGAGGAAGTCATAATACAGTCAGAATAAAATCCATGCGTGCATTCACCTCTTTTAATGAAGGAATAAGCAAAACAGATAAGGGCGCAGAGGATGAGATTATTTTGGCACTTTCTTCATCATCGATAGCAAACTGTGATCTTGAATTCCCCTTTTGTGTATCAATGGATTCACGAGATGGTCTGAAAATATATTTCTTGAAAAATCAAAATCACTTTTTTTTATATAACCAATATTTACAAAATAACAGCAATATGGCAATGGATGTACCTGGAAGAATCAGAGCTGGTTGACATATGTTCTCTCCTGCTTTCCTGTACATCATTGTTAAGTTTTCCCAGTGCAAATCTATCCCGGACATTCATTTTCCTCCATCCACCTTGGATAGCAGCCTTTGCCTGAAAGAAAAATAAGCAAGAAAAATATTTTAAAGATAAGCATCCAAGTAATAAAAATATAAATTAACATACAAAATAATGACAAATAATTAAACAAAATTACTTTAAAAGGGGTTTAGGAAACCAATGGACCTTAACTTAAAAGTATTTAAAATGTATGGGTAAAGAACAAAATATGTAAAATGGTACTAAATATAATACAGTTTCCTAAAAAAGTACCCAACATACTGCAAAGGAAAAAACAGATTATCTTGCCACAATTAACATTAAAGTGAAATTCAGAGCATAGATAAAAGAAATAATAGAACCTCAGCAAGATTTGTAGCACTATCTTCAAATGAGGCATTTGAATTTCTGCTATTATGTCCCAGTCGGGACCTTGGGGTCTGTGGAGAATCAGAATCATCGTGATGACTACGCAAAACAACAGTTCCGCCAGTAGAAACATCTTCAAAAGAAGCATAGCTGCTGCTAGACTGTGACAATAAAATTCTCAATAAGTGAATGCATTGAAGAGCAACCATAACTAACCATTTTTTCTATTAAAAGATATCAGTTTGAAAAATACTCGAGAGCTTTGGTCACGAAACAGTGATGACTGTAGTCCTTTTGGAGACCGAACAACAACAGTTCCTAATCCATTCCCAAACAACTCATCCTGCTAAATGGCAACTTCAATATATCAAAATATGTTCAAGTATAAAATGAGGTTCAACCTAGTTCATGGGATTTTCAAGATACTTGATGAATTAATGCAGTTCTTTATGATTATACTGCTGTAAACACTTTAATTGCTGCAATAAGCAAAGGAAATTGGAGAAATAATTTTTTATCAGCTTCAGCCCATAATATCTAAAACTGTACTGGTTACAACTCACAACTAAGCATTTATCACATATATAAATGTTTTAAAAAAAATCAAGAGGCGCTCACATTCCTTATGTGGAGATATATCATTTAATTTGAAGTTAAATTCTTTGAAAAGGGAAGACCAACATAGTGAGAGTCAATTACATCTTCAAGATGATTATCCAGATGTTCATCATGGTAGGGAACTCCCAAATCTTTTCCAAAAGAAGTCTCTAGCAACTCGTTTTTATTGCCAGATCCTCCATGATAGCCACTCTCAGGACTTTTTTTTGGGGTAAGCTGATGATTTGAAACTTCAGTTTTCTTATCTCTAAACTGAGGTGGTCGTGACACACTACGAAAGGTTCCAGTACCCTGAGATCCACTAATGCTGAAGTCCCACCCAGAACTTTTCAGGGTTTTACCTTGGCCACTGCATATTAGATAGTGTTAGGAATCAAGAATTGAAAAGAAAAATTAAAACTATTGGATAGTATGAAAATAACAAGAAATAGGAGAGAAATTTCTCCTCCAAGGGTTTCCCCTTCACAAAGGATTTCACCTTTCTCAAAGAGCCAGTTCTCAATTCACAATAACAACAACTCTGCATCTCTCCTATCACTCTTCCCCCATTTATAATGTCTATTAGAAAATTCACTGTGTAAAACAAAAAGCAATAACTTAACACTTGTAACCTACCTAGGCTGATTAGTGTCATCACCCCTTAAATCTTTCGCAACCTTAATAGTATCAGATGCCTCCCCCATCCCCCTTGGGGCATTTCTAGGTGTTGCCTCATCTTCCTTTATTTGGAACTTTGGACGCTCCCTGTCATGAAAACACGAAGTCGTGACAATCACAAGCTGGGGAATAATTGGATTTTTCTTATTTTCTGGTCATGCAAAGTGTTCAAAGTGTATCAGCAACAGGGTTTCAATAGTCAGTTAAAACATCACATCCTTTGAATTCAAATAAAACTTACTAATAATTACCAAATAAAAAGGAAAAAGAAGAAAAGAGGAGAAAAACTACGCAGACAAAAGGGTAAAAAGTACACAAAATATAGCATGTTTGCAAGTAATAATTAATACCGTATTCTCTCCAATAGCTTAGGACTCTTCCTGGCATTCCGAATGAAACGATGTCTAAGAAGCTCTTTAGCACTTGGCCTCTGGAATTAAAGTGTCATTAAACAGGGGAGAAGTTAAGGAAGATACGGACAAAAAGAACCAGAGTTATCCATTCCAATATAATTTCAGAATACTATGCGACCAACTAGGAGAAAGTAGTATATATTTGAACCACGTTGAAAGATACAACTTTCAATAGGACAAATCTAGATAAATAAATACAATTTCCAACCTGTTGTAAATAACATATTATCAAGATAAAAATATTCCCAATATCTCCATAGTAATTAGAAAAAAATATCTTTGAAATCCTCCAATTCATTTCAGCATATTTTTATTTCTTTATTTTAAAGGATTTGATTATTATTACAAATAGAAATGATGAGAATGTAAGTGATATGATTGTTATCAATAGAATAATTACTTATTTTTCTACATAGTGGTGTGATTGTCTATTCCAACCCGTTGGTTCGCTTAAGCCAGTCCCGTATAACTCAGCCCAAGCAAGCCAAGAGCGGGGCGGGGCAAACTAGGCCACCGAACCCACATATCTTAAAAATCTAAAAATTTCTTTGTACCCCCATAATTTCTTCATGCAGCCTCACATTCAAATTCTTTTTTACAAATGTGTATTATGAATTGTGTAATCTGAACAATCCAAACACAAATTTTTACTCATATCTTATTACACATGTGTATAATACTGTGAGACCATTTACCTAATTCATCTAAATAAGAAAAAGAATTAAATTTATTCAAAACTTAAAAAAATAAATCATTAGTTTAAAAAATATATATTTCTTATACGGGACGAGCTAATAAAATCAACCCGCATTTGCAGGCCAAGTGCGGGAGGGGTGCAGCCCGCATTGCCATCCCTAAGCTTATATTTGTGGTACAATTACTAGATCAGATTTGTCTTTTGTAGTTAGTGTTGTAAGTCAATTCATGCAAAATCATTTTATTGATCATTAGACTCCAGTCATTCATATTCTAAGGTACCTCAAAAAGGCTCCAAGGCAAGGTCTACTTAATGAAGATAAAAGGAATACCCAAATCTTTGGATATTGTGATTTTGATTAGGTAGATTCTTCTATAGATAGATGCTCTACGACAGGATAGTGTTTTCGTTGGAGAAAATATTATCTCTTGGAAAAGCAAGAAACAATGTTTGATCAACCATTGAGGTTGAGTATAGGGCAATGACATCTCTCACTTGTTTGCTTGTATGGGTAAAATAGTTCCTCCAAGAATTAGATTTTCGAGAGGTTTGGAAATGAAAGATGTATTGTGATAAACAAGTTGCTCTCCACATTACTTCCAATCTAGTATTCCATGAGAGGACTAAACACATAGAAGTCGATTGTCATTTTGTTCGGGAAAAGTTGTTTTCCAAAGAAATATGTAGAGTTTTCGGATCCAATGATCAACTTGGAGATGTGCTAACAAAATCCCTACAGGACTTCAGATAAAAGACATTTTCACTAAAGGGCTTCCTCACGACAGATTCCAGGATCTTGTAGGCAAGTTGGGAAGGACTTATATTCATTTACCAACTTCAGGGTTGGTTCAATTGTTCTCAATAAATAATTCTTTATTTTCTTACATAGTTCAAGTGAACAACATACTAATTTAGGGCACAAACTTAAAAGACATGTATTCCAATATTTATAAGCAAGTAAAGCATAGATACTTGCCTCAACAGGAACCTTCTTCAAGCACAATGAAACAAATTCTTTCATATAGCGAGAAAAATGTTCATCTAGCTGCACAAAATATTATTAGTTGTTAACTCTTTTAACTGACGAAAATCATTTCCATCAGGAAAACTTTATTAACTAAAAATACTTAGTAACTTGAAAGGTCCATAAATCTAATAATACAATAAAACACAGAACTTGTGGTGGATTCTCTCGAGGTATGATGAAAAGCACTCTCATTGGATGAAGATCCGCAAGGGGAGGCTCCCCTTTTGCCATCTCTATTGCAGTAATCCCCAGAGACCAGATATCTGCCTGTATAAACAAGATACAGAGTGATGTTTTGTCTGGGATAAAGACAAAAACAAAAAAGGAAAGAGAATAAAAAGAACTATGGTAGGATGGACTCAGAAAACACAATAAATGATTTTTGTTGGAACTATAAGGTAACCTTTTCATTATATCCTTCTGAATTTTGAATAACCTCGGGTGCCATCCAAAATGGTGTTCCTACAAAGGTCTGCAGTTATAAAACAATTAGCATATCCAGTCAAAAAAATTCCACTGAATAACATTAGCATTAATTAAATAAGTTGACCTTTCTCCTTGATATGGTTCTAGTTAACTGTGCAGAAACACCAAAATCAGCAACCTGAAACAAAGTCAAAACACATAGAAATTCATATTGGAATGCATGTTAGCCCCCGTCTCAAGTTATTTTATCTATCCTTCATTAAGTCATTTTGCCTTAAAAAAACTTGGAAATTATAGCCTCCAGAATAAGAGATACCTTTACATCACCATTCTCAGTTAATAAAATGTTTGCAGCTGCAAAATTGACATCAAATTCTTTGAATTACAGAGCTAATAAAAAAATTGAAGTCCATGATTATAAAATTTCCAAATATGGAAGAGGGAAAGTAGCTTCAAAGTGCAGTATAAACAAGGAAAAGAGTGTCACTGTTGATACCTTTAATGTCTCTATGAATTTTTCCTTCAGTATGTAGGTAATCAATTGCATGAAGTAAATCCCGTAGAATGCAAGCAATTGACATTTCATCAAGTGGGGGACCTGATTGCAGCTGCAAAAGCACCATATAGCAATATTGGAAATTAGCAAATAAAAACGAAAAAAAAACGGGATTAGAGTGTTTAAGAGAAGGAAAATCAGAAAAATAAAGACATTGAATAATATTGGAAAATCAGCTAAATAAAGACTTTGAATAATACTTTGAGATTGATGTAGAGTGTAATAATGTAATCCCAAATACCCAACGGTCCTACTTTTAGTTATGATTAGATCCAGTAATGTTAGATACACTTTCCTCTGACCTTGAAATATCTAGTTTTCTAAGTTTCTATTTGTTAGTTTGTTACATCTAACAGTTGTCACTTAGAAGTTTGATAGTTGGGTAAAACTGAACAGCTTTCAGTTAGTGATGATCCTCTGCTCTTGTATACATATACTCACTGTACTGGAGTTTCACTGTCTTTTGTATATTTTCAAATAAATCATTTTACTCTTTTTCTATTATTCAATATGGTATGAAGAGCACATCAATCCTCCCTTCCTTTCTCATGGCTTCCGCATGGCAGCATTTTCCACCGCCTCCTCCACCAGTTACTCCAATACAAGCTACATTGCACTATCATTCTCGGTTAAGACCCAGATAATCTAATACTGCTTAGGAGCTTTAGACGACCGTTGTCTTAAGAAGTTTTGATGATAATAAATGTATTTAAGCATTAAATTGACTCTTTCCTATTATTAACATTCTTACATTTATGTTAAAAGGAAGAAATAAATCCTTGCGCATTAACAAAACTGTCTAAATGTTATAAACATTTAAACAGTCTAACGTTTATACTGTTGACAGTAAAGGAATCCATTATTGTTTATATTCATAAATCAATATTTAACGGTAATCGCATATTTTTTTTTAATTCAATCACTAAAATACGGCGTCCAATGCACAAACCTTCTATATTTTAACTGATAATATTTGAGTGATTATTTGCAATGATTCTATACATAAAATATAGAAAGAATTTATACCAATCAAATGAGAACACTTACCACGCAATGCCAAAAAGGATTATAAATATACTGTGATATTTTGTATTGCACATTGTTTCCAATTTTACACAGCATAGATACAAAAAAGAAACATGACCTTCCATAAGAAGATGCAAGTGTGTTTAATCAAGTTAAATCAAGTAATTCTGCACAACGTTGAAGAACAATATCAGAATAACAATGATATCCTCAATGGGAAGATTGCTCTACAAACAGTCAAACTTTGAGCAACTATAAACACATAACGAAGACGAAGACAAACAACATCAACTACTACATCTTCTATCTTTCTTAAGCTTTTATGGACATAGACTTTGTATCTTAGTATTTGTTTTAGTGAGAGTGAAAACTTGTTATATTGATCTTGTTGTGCCAAACCTTCTATAGGATGTAATGTCTAGTGGTTGTAGATATTGTCTGCTAGTAGGGTCTTCTAATAGTTATAGACATTGTCGATAGTAAGGTTGTTTGATGACTCATGTTATGTCATCTCGTGAACCAACTACGTGTTATGTTACGCTAGTTAGTTGTCGTTGTGTACTTCTTACTAACATAACCATTTTGTAGCCCTATACACCTACTCATAGTACAATACACAACAAAGTACAGATTGTAATGCTTATTTGGATAATAAATGAGACGATTACTCATTTTTATTTTGCTTTTTTGTGTTCTTTGTTTTGGATCTCCAGTTGGTGTGATTAGCAATCAATATAGCATTGTTTATGTCGTTGTTCTTTGATCTCATTTCAGCTTTAGGCACATAACAAACTAGTATTAGAGCTTCTTTTTAATCTTGTTCCACATTTGTGATAAGTTCTTGCAAGAAGATGTGCATCACATTCAATGGGAAGAATAGTTTCAACTTTTCGAGAATCAAATGAGAGCCTTGCTTAAGGAGTAATGGGTGTGGGCACCGCTCTCCAGAAGCACATCACACATACATAGATATGTTCTAGAGCAGATGGAGGAAAAGGCTTATTCGATGATCCTTTTGTCATTGTTAGATCAGGCTCTTTATAGGTTGTAGAGGAGAATAACTCAGCATTGTTGTGACTAATGTTGAAGAAGTTATTCATGCCAAAGTCCATTTACAAAATGCTTTGGTTGAGGAGGAGGTTTTTGGGCTCTGTATGAAAAAGGGTATGCCAATCAAGGCTTATCTTTATGAACTTAATTCAATCTTGATGTTGCACCAAGACATAGACATCAAGATAAAACATGAAGACGCCACAATGGCTTTGTTGGCTTCTTTCCCACTGTCCTATGAGAACTTTGTGAGTTTGTTGAGTGTAGAAAAGGACTACATTACGCTTGAAGAGGTAAAGTCTAGTCTCTATACAAGAAAGTTTCATCTCTGAATTTGAGAGTGTTAAAGATGCATTGTTTTCAAGGTTGGTGGTCTTCAAGATCAACAAGTCAAAAAAGCTGAAGGTTGATCCAAAAGATGTGTGTAGGTATTGCTAGTTAGAGCCTCAGAGGGATTGTCCAACATTGGAAAATAGGATCAAGTGACAGACAACTATAGTCCAGAAGGTGGAGTCGCCTAATGATAATCAAGTGTTGACCATCGTCTTAAGACAACTATCGTCTAATAGGTGGGTCCTAGATTTTGGGTGCTCCTTTCACATGAGTCCTTAAGACACTTGTTTGCCACATTTGATAAGTTCGAAGGTGGTAAGTTTTGATGGACAATGATGCTTCATGAGGTAATTATTTGTGCTTAGGGCCACAATTAGATTCTAACAATACATGGAGAGAGATTTGGTGCAGAAGAATGAGACTTGGAAGATGGTCAAGGCCTGAGCATCGTTGTTTACATGTCTCAACCTCCAAAAATTGAAGCATGAGATGCTTCCTTGGTTTGCAAGCTTCACAAAGCCATTTACAATCTCAAGCAAGCTCCTTAAGCCTAGTTAGAGAGACTTAAGACCACCTTACTTTAGTATTAATCTATTGTTATCAAAACAATATAGTTTATTTACTAATTTATGTGGATGACATTATAATATCTAGAAGCTCCACACAAAGAGTAAGAAGGTATTGTGTCACTCCACACATATATGGAACATATGAAAGAAGAGAGAACCAGGAAATTAATACCCAAACTGAAAGACCGGATTTTACTCAAGTTTGAACAAGTTTACTCCAAAAACATTAACCCATTTGTTGGTTGCAGAAACATAACCTAGTGAAAATTTAGGAGTTGGCTCACAATTTTGATTACCATATTTACATGTAAATATGAATATATGCAACCACATTTTCTACTCAACAATTGTGCTTTAGGAATGCAACACATGAAAATATTCAAAGACATGCAAGGGATGTTCTATTAATGGAGGCAACTTCTAAAGAAGATCATCATCATTTCCAAGCATTAAAGATATAGAAGCAAGTCAATAGAAGTAACCTACTAGATCAGCAACAGAGCCTCCAGCCATGTATTCCATTATTATCCAAAGTTTAGTTTGATTAAGAAAGGAACCATAATACTCAGTAATGTATGCAGATCGACATTGTGACAGAACAGAAATTTCCTGAAAAAAAAATTGAAATTATTGAACAAATAACATTAAATATTTGGTAAAAGATGCACATTGTAAAGTAGTAGTAATAAGAATGTGTTGTACCTTTTGAATGTCCTCTATTTCATCCTCTCTGCAAAGAATTAAAGAGAAAAAAAAATGTTATAAAGTTACACTAGGCAATAATTACATTAGAATTTTGAGATCAACAAGGCAATAAAATGTAGACAAGAATCACAACATTCTACCAAGAGACAAAATCTAAGTTTACTTAACAAATATGAGAACTCAACTTAGTTAGCTACAATGTGTTCTACTTCCCTCAAACCAACCTAGGCTAACCTCACACGCATCCCCTAGCCAAGGCCAAGCCATAACCAAACCTAAAACAACCTTAAATACATCCAAAAACACCTATCTAGGAAGCATGGTGCTGTAAATAGTATATTATTAAGATAAAAAATATTTTCAATATCTCCATAATAATTAGGAAAAAATGAAAATATCTTTAGAATCCTCCTATTCAGTTCAAAATATTTTTATTTCCTTATTTTAAAGGTTTTCATTATTACAAAATAGAGATTATGAGAATGTAATTGGTGTCATTGTTATCGATAAAAGAATTCTTTCTTTTCGTACATAGTTCAAGTTAGTATCAGAGCTCCCGATCTTGGGACAACTCTGTATTTGCTACCTCGTTAATTGTCATCATTGTTGTTGTTCCCCATCATTTTCCAAAAGGAATTACAGGTTTGAATGACCTAAGAGTGCTTAAAATATTGGGTTGTATTGATTGTCAAAGTAGAGCACAAAGTTGAAAATAAATTGTTCTCCAGTGTTGAACTTGATTTGGTGGTGCTTTACTCCCATCTTCTAAATGATCATGAAAACTTTGGCCAAGGAACCAAAGTTCAACTAAGGCAAAAAGGATAGAAGTTTTTCCATTTATTTCTCAAAAGTTATAAAAGGAGCCCAGAAGAAGAGGAGACAGTCCCT